>NW_021697627.1:5283-47719 GCF_005190385.1 Monodon monoceros | reverse complement strand
TTTCTAAATGTAAATTATTCATTCAAAAGTATATAATTTACATAAATGTTTCCATTAATTTTCCTTTGCATATGATTTTCTCTAGATTATTAGTTAAGGAAATTTTACTCACTTATTTCAGATCTAAAAAAACAATGTAAACTTTTTACCTACTGGGATTAATCTTTGATCCCACTAGGATAACTTTAAGATAGCATTTTAAATTCTTATAAAATATCTTCTATGGGCTTTAAATTCAAAACATACATATTCTTCATATTGTTTCTTGGTTTTTTTCCTTTTTTTTGACCTTCACATTTCCTTATATTGTTTTAGTTAAACTTATTGTTTTGACATGATTGTAGACCCAGTTACCAATGGTTTAACCAGTTACCAATGGTAATGCCTTATACAGTATAGTACAATTATCACAACCAGAATATTGACATTAATACTGACAAGAAACAGAACATTTCCATCACCACAGGAATCCCTTATTTTGCAACTTATAACCACAATCACTTCCTTCATGCCCCACTTCCTCCTTACCTCTGGCAGGCACTAATACATCATTCATTTCTATGTGTCATTTCAAGAACTGTGTATAAACAGAATCATACAATTTGTAACCTTTTGTAATTTTTTTTTTCACTCAACCTAAATCTATGGAGATAAATCCAGGCTGTGGTCTGTATCAATAGTGCATTCCTTTTTATTGCTGAGTACTATTCCATGGTATGGATGTATTACAGTTTCTTTGTATTTCTTTTTTTCCTTTTGTTTATTAAAGTATAGTTCATGTACAATATTATATAATTTACAGACATACATTACAGTGATTCATAATTTTTAAAGATTATACTCCATTTATGACTATTATAAAATATTGGTTATATTCCCTGTGCTGTACAGTGTATCCTTGTAGTTTATTTTATACATAATAGTTTATACCCCTCAATCCCTTACCCCTATTTTGCCCTTCCCTTATTCCTCTCCCTAATGGTAACCACTAGTTTGGTCTCTAAATCTGTGAATCTGTTTCTTTTTTGCTATATTCAATAGTTAGCTGTATTTTTTAGAGTCAATATATATAGTGATATCATACAGTATTTGTCTTCACAGTTTCTTAAACCATCACGCACTCAAGGTTAACCCACTGAAGGACAGTGGGTTAACCTACTGAAGGACCAAGTTTGACTGTTACAAATAAAGCTGCTATAAACATTTTTGTTGCAGGTGTGTGTGTGTGTGTGTGTGTGTGCGTGTTTCCATCTATTTGAAATAAACTCACAAGAGCGCAATTGCTTGGTTGTATGTTTAGTGTTTTAAGAAACTACCAAACTGTTTTCCAGAGTGGCAAAACACACACAGAGCAATGTCTGAGTGGTCCAATTTCTCTGCATTGTCTCCAATATTTGGTGTTTTCAGTGTTTTTCATTTAAGCCAATCTAATAGATATGCAGTGATATCTCACATAATTTTGTCCTACTGACTAGTAATGTTAAGCATCTTTTCATGTGCTATTTGCCACCTGTCCATCCTTTATGGTGAAATGTCTCTTCATGTTTTTGCCCATTTTCTAATTGCAATTTTTGGTTGTTTACTGTTTTTGACAGTCTTTTTGCCTATTCTGTTGTTTGCACATATTTTCTACCAGTCTGTAGCTTGTTTTTTCATCCTATTAAATGTATCGTCACAGAACAAACATTTTTGGCTGCTTTTTAAAAGTTTGACAAAGTCTAATTTATCAATTTTTCCTTTTATGGATTCTGCTTTTGGTGGCAAGGCTAAGAAGTATTTGCCTAGATTTAGATACCAAAGATTTACTCTGGTGCATTTTGTAAGAGTTTTAAAACTTTACATTTAACACTTAATCATAAGCCATTTTGAATTAATTGTTACATGATCTTTGAATTTTGACAAGTGCTTTTTTATATATCAGTTGATAAAATTATGTGACTTTTCTTCTTCAGCCTGTTGATAGTACGTATTACATTTACTAATTTGTAAATAATGAACTATACTTGCATCCCTTGGAGTAAACTTGGTCATGGTACATAAATATTTTATGTATTGCTAAATTTCATTTGCTAAGATTTTGTCAAAGACCTTTGCATTTATATTCATGAGAAATACAGATCTGTATTGCTCTTTGTTTATACTTTTCTTGTCCAGTTTTGGTATCAGGTGATACTCTCTTCATAAAATGGACTGGGAGTGTTACCTCCTCTTCTATTTCCTGGAAAAGATTCTGTAGAATTCTTCATTAAATGATTGGTGGAATTCTCCTATGAAACTATCTGTGCTTGGAAATTTCTATTTTGGGGAACTTTCAATTACAAATTTAAATTGTAGAGATTGCTACAAACAGTGCATGAAGATGTCTGTCTATGTTACTGTATCCTGAGGGTATTTATTATGATCATATTTTCTTTTTTATATTAATTGTTTTATAGTAAAAAAATAAGTATCTCCTTAGTTTTATTATCACACGTTTCATTATTAATGAGCTTGGATATTTTATGTGTTTGTTAGTCGTTCATATTTATTATTCTCTGCCAGTTTTATATAAATTTACTTTATCCATTTTATTGAGGTAATGGTAAATATTACCTAATTGATTTATATATACCAAAAATTGTGATATTTTGTTTTATCTATAGAAACCATTTATCCATTTTTCCATGTACCTTTTAATTTATATTAGCTCTTTCTGACATAAGGAAATACTTTTACTATTATTGTAGTTGTCTATGGTTTTTATTCTACTTTTAAAAAATGCTTTTATTTTTAAAAAGAGTATTAATTCCTCATATGTAAAACAATATGGAAATAACTCAAAAACATTATGTTGACTGAAAACAGCCAGGCACAAAAATAGTATAAAGAGTCCATTTATATGAAATTCTAGAAAAGGGAAACTAATGCAAAGTAACAGAAAGACCAATGGCTACCTGGATCTTGGGTAGGGGGTGGGAAAAGTTGACTATAAATGTCATGAGGGATATTTGTGTGGTTGTTGTGTAAATTGGTTATAAGTGCTCATTACACAGATATGTAGATTAGACAAACTGATCCATCTTTGAGCATTTTGTTGCATGCCAGTTATGCCTTATAAAATTATTTTTTAATTTATTGTTTACCATTTAGTTGACTTTATTCTACTTAAGCTTCATTAATGTCCATAATGCTAAATGTGAAAAACAGTCTCACTACCAGTTTATTATTTTGGCAAAATTGTTTTTCACACATTTAAACAGTCCTTTCACTAACAAGGAAATACTTATAAACTGTAAAACGTTGTTGTCTGCTAAGTTTTACCTCTACTTTTACAGTAGTAAGAACCCATCCCCGCATGAGTAAATGTTCTAAATGTGTTTATTTTTCCACTCAAAATTTCTGGAGACTGTAAGATCTTTCAGTCTTTCAAACTCCCATGCTTTGAAATTATCACATTTGCAGAAAGCCTTCCAATTTTGTTTGAATTAAGTATAAACCTTTCAGTTCAGAGAAACACTGTACCTTTTCACAATTCTACATTTTTTCAAAACTCTTCCCATGCTACAAGTAGCAAGATATAGATGGTTTACTAGATCATTCTCTACATTAGCATAATGAATAATATGGTACAAAGAAAAATACTGTTGCAAAGAAAACCCACAACAATAGAGTTTCCTAACAGGGAACAATTTTTTTTAAATCAAAGATAAAATATTCTTCTTTCCCAGTAACTAGAGGCTACCCTGACCTTTCCAGTCACTCTAGGAGAAATCGAACCATTAATACATGTTCAGCCACAAGCAACCTTGGATAAGTTATATCTTACTGTTGTCCCATTTCTTCTCATATAGTGTAGACATCACAATATGACTTAGACCTCAAGCTCCCTGACAGTGTAGCTCCTAAAAGTACAGAGAAAACAGCAGAAAACATCTTTCCCCACATTCTCTATTACTTCCTGGACACACATTACTCAATGCCGGCTAACCTACAAAGGAAGGAAAATACACAATCTGGAACAGGTCTTAAGGTGTTGTCTCCTTTGTCTTCCATCTTCAATGTGCTGGACTATCTGGCATCAGGCCCAGAAAATTGAGATTTACTTCCCTTTCTTTGAAGCTCTCTATTTCCTCTTGGTAGGGATACTCATCAGTAAACAAATATTCTTTGGCTCAATTTAGCTCCCAGGGACCTAGACTGAAGCCCTCCATGACACAAGGTTTCTCCCCAGTATGTTTGTATTAAACTGTTCCTTACTCTCACCAATACTCCTTCAGAAAATTTCTCCCTCTCTAGTAATGGACAGAAATTAACCCTCATCAATCTTCAGTCCTACATGGTAGTGTTTACTTTCCGTTAGTCCATTAGCTCACCAGGTTTATTTGTTTGTTCAATAAATATTTACTGAGCTTCTACCTGGCTGTCTTATAGGTCAATAAACAATGCAGAATTCTTGCTTTCATGGAATGGCCAACCTAGTGGATCCTGCAAATGTCCTTGTGAGATGGCTTCAGACAGGCAGCATGCTGGGATGTAATAAAGAAGGACCATAAAGAACCACACTAGCCCAGGCAGGTTTCTTTCTCTCAAAGCTCTCTTTATTACCCTCTGGGTCCAGTTTTCTCAGAGATAGGCTGTGTCCTTTGCTTCTTATATCCACTGAAATATTGGGTTTAACTGCAGGTGTTATGGGGATACATTTAAGAAATCTAGAGAAAGATCATATAAGGGAAATGACTCACTTGGTAGAAATCCAAGTCAGTAGAGTAACTGGAATGATCCACGTTACTAGCTTGGAGTACAAACACAATCACCTCACTTTTACTTATTCAGTTTATTACTTGAGCACCCACCTTCCCTCAGAAAGCCCCTTTATTTCCCAAGGCCTCCCCCAACCCCCATACTTGGGCAGGAACTCTAGAGAAGAGAGAGTAAAGCAGAAAGTGTGACCAGTCCACGAATGCCGTGGCTTGAGTATCTACCATATGAAGCTACAGGTGGTCGGTCCTGCACATTCTGATGGCAGGAAATATGTTCACGGTGGCTATGATACTCCTATGAATTCAGCTCTTTTCTTCCCATCACCCGAGCAGTGTCCCCCTGAGCTCTGAGGACACTATTCTTTTAGATCACACACACATGTTCAGCCATTTCCCCTAATGCTTAGCACAGTGTCAGGTGGGCCACGTTGGAGAAGAACCCAGCCACAGCCTGCTGAGGTGCTGGAATAAGTATTCCCCATGGAGCTTGATCCACTCCCCCTATATGGGGCCACCTCAGCACATCCCAATAAGGGATCTCCCCGTTTCACATAAAGGGGAAAGACAAATGTTCCTAAGCAACAAACACACACCCATTTTACATACCTACACCTACACACAAATTTTCACCGGCAAGGATGCCCTGTTTGCCTTAAATTTTCATAACTTAGAGGGTCTTTTAAATCCTTCTCTACAATGAAGCAGTATCTTCCAAGGGAGTGTTCTTGGCTATACAATAGAAGTGGCACCTCATTCCAATATTAATTTTTCATAAAGAAAAGTCTGTTCCTCAAAGAGTATGGTTATTGAATGAGGCCACGTAACCATTATTCAGGGCTTGAATGTTCATGGGGAGGAGAGGTAATTAGCTATTTGACTCTCCCCCAGCATCTGGTAGTTTTAGCCAGCATTAGATTTTTTCTTTTTATTTGTAACACATGTAACTGCAAAGGATTAATATCCAAAATATCCAAGGATGCCAATGGTCAAGAAAGGATCAGTGTCGTAGAAAAATGGGCATTTCATACAAAGGAAACATAAATGGCTAATAAGCCTTATTAGGAACCTTGGAAATTCACGTGAAAAAAACGATGACATCTATTTCACACCCACCAAGTGCGTAAAAAAATAGAAATTGGACAAAACCAAGTGCTGATGTGGAGGAATGGACATGCTGGTAGGGGAGAGAGTCGCCTCAACTCCTTGGGAAGACAGTGGGGCTCACCGGCCACTGCCCTGTTCAAACAGACCGTGTGTTCGGCGGGTCTGAGTCTTGGTGTGTTCATCCAAGCAGCGTCTCCAGCAGGGGGCCAGCAAGGCCTTTCCAGGATGGGCGGGGGCGCACAGCCCATTGCCCTGAAGGAGGTGCGATGCGTGGAAAACCGAGGAATCTCAAAAACCTTCCCAGCCCCCATGCATCAGGGGTGTGAAGCTTGGGGAGAAGCTAGTGCTTCCCCAGCTGTAACGGGTGTGATGCACAGCCTCAGGTTGGCCCCAGTGAGCCTGCCGTTGGCAGTAAAGGCCTCAGTGGCCCCTGGCAGTCTGAGTGGCGCCAACCTGTGTAATGACACAGGTGACTTTGGAGGCGCTGGGACTTCCTCCTGGCTCTCTTGGACCACGTGCTGTGGGGTCCCAGCTGCCGTGTTATAAGGACACTCGAGTTGTCCCATGGGGTGGAGTGGCTCCGTGATGAGCATTGACTGGCCGGGCAGAGCGAGTGGGCCCTCCAGCCCCAGACCAGCCTTGGACAAATCTTCCTGCAGCCGTAGGAGATCATAAACGTTCACTGTTTTTAGCATCTGTGTTTTGGAGTGATTTGTTATGTAGTTACAGATCATTGAGAAACCTTATCAAACGCAAATTCTCTAACAATCCGCTGCCTGAGGCCTAGAATTCGGCACTTTAACAAGATCCGGGGGATGCAAGCGGGCAGGTGTGTAGTCCACGATGAGGCGCTGACCCCACTGCAGTGAGAGACGTCACACAAAACAGTGCAGCGTCAGCAGCCCCAGCACCACAGGAGTGGCCAGAGCAGCCAGGCTGCGAGGACAGCCCAGCACAGCAGCGGTGAACAATCTGAGCACCGAGCCTGACGGGGCGGAAGGATACATGGTGGACTCCGGTCTCTGTGAGCCTGGCGCCTCCCGGTGAGTTCTGGTTCGGTTTAATTCAGTCTGTTACCTGCACTCCAGAAGGTTCTGTGAGTTCTGGTTCCGTTGAATTCTGAGTTTGCTCTGTCGACTCCAGACAAGTTAACTTTTAAATGGTGAAAAAATAATCTTTAAGCAGATCTTAGTTTTATTATTACACATTTCATTATTAATGAGCTTGGGTATTTTATGTGTTTGTTAGTCGTTCATATTTATTATTTTCTGCCAGTTTTCTATAAATTTCCTTTATCCATTTTATTGAGGTAATGGTAAATATTACCTAATTGATTTATATATACCAAAAATTGTGATATTTTATTTTATCTATAGAAACCATTTATCCATTTTCCTGCACCTAGGTTCATCAGAACCATCTTTTTTTTAGATTTCATATGTATGTGTTAGCATACGGTATTTGTTTTTCTTTCAGACTTACTTCACTCTGTATGACAGACTCTATGTCCATCCACCTCACTACAAATAACTCAATTTCCTTTCTTTTTATGGCTGAGTAATATTCCATTGTATATATGTGCCACATCTTCTTTATTCATCTGTTGATGGACACTTATGTTGCTTCCATGTCCTGGCTACTGTAAATATAGCTGCAATGAACATTGTGGTACATGACTCTTTTTGAGTTATGGTTTTCTCAGATTATATGCCCAGTAGTGGAATGGCTAGGTCATATTGTAGTTCTATGTTTAGTTTTTTAAGGAACCTCCATATTGTTCTCCATAGTGGCAGTATCAATTTACATTCCCACCAACAGTGCAAGAGGGTTCCCTTTTCTCCACACCCTCTCCAGCATTTGTTGTTTGTCGATTTTTTGATGATGACCAATCTGACCAGTGTGAGTTTTGATTTGCATTTCTCTAACAATTAGTGATCTTGAGCATCCTTTCATATGTTTGTTGGCAATCTGTATGTCTTCTTTGGAGAAATGTCTGTTTAGGTCTTCCCCCATTTTTGGATTGTGTTGTTTGTTTTTTTGATATTGAGCTGCGTGAGCTGCTTGTATATTTTGGAGAAGATTCCTTTGTCAGTTGCTTCATTTGCCAATATTTTTCCCCAATATGAGGGTTGTCTTTTTGTCTTTTTTATGGTTTCCTTGGCTGTTCAAAAGCTTTTAAGTTTCATTAGGTCCCATTTGTTTATTTTTGTTTTTATTTCCATTTCTCTAGGAGGTGGGTTAAAAAGGACCTTGCTGTGATTTATGTCACAGAGTGTTCTGCCTGTAGTTTTCTCTAAGAGATTTATAGTATCTGGCCTTACATTTAGGTCTTTAATTCATTTTGAGTTTATTTTTGCATATGGTGTTAGGAAGTATTCTAATTTCATTCTGATTCTCACTGCACTTGGCTAACTCTCATGACAGAGATTGTTGTGTGTCTTAAATTGCAACCACCTATCTCTTGAAGACCTATCTTTGAGAACATGGGACAATTGTGAGAAGTGATATTTCTGATAGCTGAGGAAGGGTGAGAATTGGGAATAAATATTTTAATGTCAGAATTGCCAGTGGATATTTCTGCATCTAAATCCAATGAGCTACCCCCTAGTCTTGATTTTTTACGTTAATAAATTTGTATAGCATGCAACCATACAAAAAGCTAGAACAAATCTAGTAAAATATATACAAGGTAAGTTAAATTGATTACTCTTTTCTCCAAAATGCCAAAAAGTAGAAGTAAACATCAAGTAAAATCAAATCTCCAAAGATTATTTTCCCCATTACATGAAACAAGATTAAATAGTAAATGAAAATTAATTACTTGTTTCTGTGTGAGATTTTCCCTTATATATATAATGTCCTCATTCCTCTCTGCATGTACCAGATGTTCTGTAGAAGTTTCTCAGGGCTAATGATTTAATAGACTACTTCCTCTCCTGTCAGATGTTTTTACATGATTAGCAGTTATAAAGTGTTGTTTTGGTTCTCCCCAAATTTACGTTTCTCCAATATAGTGCATATTTTGGGACGCCAAGTTTCATACAAACTTTTCCTTTTTTTTTTTTTTTTTTTTTTTCGGTACGCAGGCCTCTCACTGTTGTGGCCTCTCCTGCTGCGGAGCACAGACTCCGCACGCGCAGGCTCAGTGGCCATGGCTCACGGGCCCAGCTGCTCCACGGCATGTGGGACCTTCCCGGACCGGGGCGCGAACCCATGTCTCCTGCATCGGCAGGCGGACTCTCAACCACTGCGCCACCAGGGAAGCCCCCAATTGTTTTTGAAGCAATCCTCCCGTTCCCTTGATTTTCTAGCTCATTTTTGAAGATACACATTTTAACAGGTAAGTCAAAATGAAAAAATTAAATTAAAATTATGCAGAAAATTTGGGAGTCAAAATGGCATTTATTTTTAAAATGTATGTTGAGTTTTTGGACATCATATTTGACTACTTAAATCTCTAAGTTCCCCTCATCCTTGGAGAAGTAGTTCAATTTGTACTTTCACATTGCCTGTATAGTTAAAACCTAAAATCTACTGTGAAGTATGATTTTGTTCTTAATTTCTATAAACTGATTCTAAGATTGATGAATTTTTTTTAAGTTCTTTAACTCTTATATCATTAGATTTTTATTAGTGCTACTCAGAGGTGCTTTTGCTTTCAAGTTAGTTTAAATTAAACCCTAAGAACTTAAGCAGTGAGACAGTAGAATAAATCTTATGTCTGTTTGGCCAATGTCGCCTCAGTGGTTCAAAGGAGTATTATAAGGGAGGGGTGGAAATGCTCTTTAAGGAAGCATTTTTAGAACTGTAGAGGGTACAAAGAGTTATGCTGTCTCATGAGTTAGTACAGCTTAGTGTTAAGGCTTCATTAATCTATTTATGTTTTATCTCACAGGAGGTCACATCTTTACAATTAACACAGTGAAGTAGTTTATATTATTCCAATTTGTTATATTATTCCAATTTCTTCTGTATTTTTGTTCTATTCAGACCTGTAACAGATTGGATGATGCCAACTCGATTTGGTGGGGGAGATCTTTACTAGTCAGCTGATTTAAGTACTAATCTCTTCTAGAAACACCATCACAGACCTGACACACCCAAAATTAATGTTTTGTCAATTATCTGTGCATCCGTTAGCCCAGTCAAGTTGATACATAAAATTAACACAGCAGTTTTCCAAATTTACTTGGTGTGATGTTATTTACACATTGTATGATCTTTTCAGATTTCTCAGTACAATTCTCCTGAAGATATAAAGCAAAATTCTAAGCATAGCTTCTTTGGGAGACTCTCAACTAATGAATATACTAATGGATTTGAATGAGACATAAAGGTAGGTCCTATAAATAAATAACCCACTGACCAGAATAGTACAACATTTGAGAAACAGCAAGGAAGAGATTTAAGCTTACTGCAGACACTACGGTAAAGGAAAACACTAATGACTGGAAAAACAGGCAGTTGTCTGTGTGTGAACCTCCCACCCACCCCAGTCAGGGACTCTACTACTAACTCCATTCAGAAGGTATCAGAACTCATCTCAGGCAGAGAAAAGGGCTAAGATATAATGCAGAGATGTGCATTATATCCTGAAATGTGTAAGGTACTTTGGGAAACTGTTACAAGTGGTTTCAGTGATAAAAAGAGCCTGCCAAGAAGCATGGCCAAGAGAATAAGAATAGTTTTGAATTCACAATAGAAAGATACAGAAAAGAATAAGATTTTATCTCATGTGTTTTAATATAATTAAATAATTTAGTTCTGAAGGGGAAAACAGAGTCCAAATATATTACAGAGAATATTAAATGAATGGTCATAATACACTAAATATTGGCTAAAATCTGTGCACTGATACTTTTACAGACTGTGACATAAAAAGAAGTATTTCACCAAAAACCTGTGTGTATAAAGGGATGATAACAACTGTGCCCAGAAAAATATCTAAACCTATTTCTCCTAATTCAAGGGTAAGTAAATAGGAAACAAAACAGCAACTGAAAAAATCTGCAACAGAAATCAGAAATCTGAGAAAATCCTAAAGAGGCCAAGGCAAAGCAGATATCCGGAAATAATTGTTGCACATAATAGAAGTAATTATTAAAACACCTATCTATATTTGCTGCTTTTTTCCAATATTTAACTAAACTTTATTGAATGACTAACAGTTGCTAGATATTGTAGGACACAGTGAGGAAGACCATCTAAATCTCATCCCTCACAGGGCTTACTGTCCAGTATCTCAGTAAGCTCTAGGAAGACAGATATTCCCAAGAAATAAAAGTAAATCCGTGGTGAGGAGATGCTAAATTAAAAAGATGGAGATAAAATACTGTCTGGCTCAGTGAGGAAAATAGAACAGTGAGTTAACATCAGCAAGATGGTAGAATCGGAGGCTCCAGCTCTCTTTCCTCGCCCCCTCTAAAAACACCAATTTTAATAATTGCCGATGAACAAGAATTACCTTCACGGAAGCCCAGAGGACCCAGCACCTTCGGAGGAAAACATCTGAGAGCAAACACACTGAAGAGAGTAAAGTTTCACTTGGCCTGTGTGACCCCATCCCCCAAGAGCCAAGGAAGGTCTTTTTGGTCCACACTTATTCCCATCTGGAAAGTGAGAGTGAAGTGACGGCCCAGCTTCTGCAGCCCTGTGGGACTTTGCCGCATTGGCCCAATTCTGTGTCACCCCCACCTAAAATACTAAGAGGATCAGCATAACAGAGTAGTGTGGGAACAACCAGGGGCAGAGAAAGAGGGCAAAGGTTCAGAGTAGAGAGCACATGGATCTCAACAACTAGCCACAGATCCTACTGACTTGTGGGCTCCCCAGAGAACTGCGCACAAAGTTCACAGGACCGCCCACCTGAGGATGACTGCAGCCAGCCATCAACCCCGCCCCCCAGCATCTTGCACTGCCCGCGGTTGCAGGTGGATGCCCGCAGGCTGCACCAGGGCAGCCTTTGCCTAGGCACGCATGAGCTCCTTCAGAGAGCACACAGATAGCACCAGCCAGCTGGATTTTGCTGCACTGGGAGAAGATGCACAAATGGGACACTTCAGGGCACTGACCTAGAGAAAACAAACCAGAGGCTCTCAGAGCCAGACCTGACTTCGTGGGATGCAGAAGAGACGCAAGATCCTAGAACTTCTTCCCCAAGACAAAGAAAGAGGAGCAGAGGGGCCACAGCCACAGAAAAGGTCTGAGAGACAAATAACAGGATTTATCAATTACAAGATTTACCAAATACTGGGAACTTATGGAGCTCCTACCCTGCTAAGTATAAGCATTGCCTCATTAAGTCTTATCAATAACCTTGTTAAAGTGGCATAATCTGGCCCATCTAATAGATGAACAAAATGAGGCTCACAAAAGTGACCTTACTAGGCAATGGTCACACACCTCAAAAGGGATGGCAAGGAGATTTGAAGATAAAATGTGAGAACTCAAAACCTTTACTTTCAACTTCAGTGACATATATCTTCAGATAATAGTAAATCTATGTTTGAGGAGAGTAGCAAAGAAGAAGACACAATTCTGATTAGGAGTGGGTTTGGGAGTCTCCTATGGTGGGATAGATAGTTTGGAATTTGTTATTCAGACAATAGGAAGTTCCTGGAATTTAAAAAGGGAGCAGACACAAACACATTAATTAAATAAAATTATATTAAATCACATCATCATGTTTTCTTACATGTATCAGACCAGAAGTTATTAGGGGCATAAATCACAGAACTGAGAGAAGGAAGGAACAAAGGAGAATGCTGACAGTGGTGTCTGAGGCAGAAGATATCCCTGGATAGGCCAGGCTGGGGGGAGAAAAGCTGTCTGCTGTCCAGGAAAGGATTTTGCTTTCTGTCGTGTAAACAGCTGATTTTTTACAAGACTCCTCTCAGTGATGAATAATGAAGTTAGTTTATTGTGACCTATTGTATAGGTCTGGTAAATTTTTCTTAATTCAAAACTAATAGCGTGGCTTCCCTGGTGGCACAGGGGTTGGGAATCCACCTGCCAATGCAGGGGACACGGGCTCAAGCCTTGGTCTGGGAAGATCCCACATGCCACGGAGCACCTAAGCCCATGTGCCACAACTAGTGAGCCCATGAACCTAGAGCCCGTGCTCTGCAGTGAGAGAGGCCACCGCAATGAGAAGCCCATGCACTGAAATGAAGAGTAGCCCCGGCTCACCACAATCAGAGAAAAGCCCGTATGCAGCAACAAAGACCCAACGCAACCAAAAACAATAAATAAAACAAATAAATAAATTTGTAAAAAACAAAACTAATAGGATTTAGGTCAGGAAAAAAAAAGTAGAAAAGAAAAATATTACTTCTGGAATTTATCTGTATCTTTTTTTAAATAAATCTATTCTCTGATATTTCCATGACATTTTAAAGTTCTCAAATCCAATGAGTTGGGGAAGTGGCAATATCCTGTTATGTACACAAATTTGGTTCCAGATTCAGTTTCTTACTTGCAATACTTATTTGACCACTTGCTAGCTGTATTACTTTGATTTTTTTTTTTTTTTTTTTTTTTGGTACACGGGCCTCTCACTGTTGTGGCCTCTCCTGTTGCAGAGCACAGGCTCCGGACGCACAGGCTCAGCAGCCATGGCTCATGGGCCCAGCCACACTGCAGCATGTGGGATTTTCCCAGACCGGGGTACAAACCCGTGTCCCCTGAATTGGCAGGCAGACTCTCAACCACTGCGCCACCAGGGAAGCCCAGCTGTATTACTTTGAGAAGGTTACAGGATATCTCTAACTTCAGTGAAACCACAAATGGTTGTTGTGAAGGTTAAATGAAATAGTGTGGAACAAGCACTAAATGTACTGCTGGCCCAGAGTCACAGCCTAAAAATGTTGGAGGTATTCTCAATATGCTATGCACCCTCAATCCACTTCTCTTGAGATTTAATTTATATTGACTTTCGTTTCATCAACAACAAAAAATAATGAATTGATTCATTCAACAAATATTTATTGAGTCCCCATATATGCGGCAGCCCCTAGGAACTGAGGAAAATTAGTTTCAAAAACAGAAAAAAAACCTTGCCTTCATGGTATTATATTTTTTATTTATTGAGTGTTTTAAAAGTTAGTCACTGGGAAGCACTTCCAGAATGGCATTGTAAGCACCTGCAAAATTTTCCTCCTCTTTAAAAATAATGAGAAGTTGGCAAAAATGGTCAAAATCAACTTTCAGCTCTCTGGAAATTAGCCAAAGGTTTGCAACAATCTGAGAAACATTTATTAACGGAAAACAGCTACAAAAAGAAAAGCAAACATTACAGCATTTTCAATTGTCCTATTCTTATCCTTCCACTAACAGCCTCATGGTAGTCTCAAAAACAAACAAACAACAACAAAATAAACTAGCCTTGCAGTCACAGTAGCTATGAAAACCAACAGTCGAGCACCCTTGGAGGATGGAGAACAGGTTTGAGCTCCACCAAAAGCCCCAATCCCAAAGAATTGTCAGTACTTGTCCTGTGTGGCAGTTCTTGAAAGTCCCACTTATTGGGCTCATCTTAATTGATCTGACTCAGGTTTTGTTCAATTCAAATAGTCTTTTGCCTAGGTACATCTTAAAATAATCAGCAATTGCCTAACATCACAGATGACTGAGGAGGAGTACCCAAAATGAAAGCCAGAGAAAGAGATGTGCAAATGGGATTCTGAAGTCTGAGATATATCCTGGGAATCTGGAAGGCCAGCGACATGTGCAGGACTGTGTGCACCCCCAGGAATGACCTAGGAAAGCCTGGATCTCTCACCCCTGGCTGATGCCGGGGCGCTGCACAAGCAGGAAGTGAACAATAAGGCCGAGATGGAAACTACTTGATAGAGTCTTGAAGATAGACTCCAAACACACATCACACACAGTGCCCTCCAGAAAAAAAATAAAAAGGATAGTAGATTAAGACAATTAAGGAAACGTCTGTCCAGTCATGACCTGACAATTAAGCCAACTAAGCTGAGACTTCAGTGATCACACATGACAAGGAATAGAGACCTTACAGACTGCAGGAAAGCTGCTAAAAACAGCAACAAGAGCAAATCTTGGGGAAGAAACTGGAGAATGTGACTTCAAAAGTTCCTAAACTATGCTATTTAACATGTCCAATTTTTAACAAAAATATTCATGTCATACAAAAGACAGGAAAGCAGGGTAAAAGCATAAAGAAAAAATATCAATAAAACTGTTGTTGAGATGACCAGACGTTGCACCTACTAGTAAAAGATATTAAAATCAAAATTGGATTATTAAAAGGAGAAATAAAATTAACAAAATTTTATCTTAACAAATCATCTGTTTACAAGAGGAGAATCAAACCACCAAAGTCAGTAATAAAAGAAATTACATTACTTCCAACTGTAGGAAATAAAAAAGATTATGAGAAAACATTATAAACAATTGTATGCAACAAATTAGATAACATAGCTGAAATGGACAAATTCCTTTGAATGAAAAAATTACTGATATGACTCAAAAAGAAACAGAAAATCTGAATTGACCTATACGATATTGAATTAATAACCAAAAACTTCCCAAAAAGTAAGCCTAATTGTAGATTACTTTACTGGTGAATTCCACAAAATGTTTAAAGGAGAATATAACACTAGTTCTTTACAAACTTCCAAAAACAGAAAAGGAAAAACAAAACAAAACTTCCCAACACATTCTATGAAGCTAGGATTACCATGGTACAAAAATCAGACAACTACAACCTAAGAAGACTACAGAACATTATACCTATGAATATAGGTACAAAAGTTCTAATACCAGAACACTGAATGAAGCAAAATATAAAAAGGATTGAACACCATAATGATGTGGATTTATCTTGCAAAGCTGGTTCAACATTTTTTTAAAAATGTATTTCACCATATCAATGGAATAAAGAACAAAACCACATGATCATCTAAGAATATGTAGCAAGTGTATTTGACAAAAATTAACTGTAGTCAGCCCTGCAATACACAGGTTCTACATCCATAGATTCTATGAACCATGGGTCAAAAATATTTGAAAAAATAATTCCAGAGAGTGCTAAAAAGCAAAACTTAAATTCGTTGTACGACAACAGCTATTTACATAGCATTTACATTTTATTTACAATCACTTACATAGTATTTACATTGTGTTAGGCATTATAAGTAATCTAGAGATCATTTAAAGTATATGGGAGGATGTGTGTAGGTTGTATGCAAACACTTAGCCATTTTATATAAAGGACTTGAGCATCCATGGATTTTGGTATCCGAGGGTATTTTGGTATCCTGGAACCAATACCTCATGGATACCAAGGGATGACTGTACCTTCCAAGATTAAAAACAAAATAAAACAAATACTCAAAAAAACTAGGGACAGAATGCAAATTCTCAACCTGATAAACAGCATCTATGAAAACCAGACAATTAACATCATACTTAATAGTGAAAAGCTGATCATTGTACCACTAAGAGCAGGAAGAATACTCTCATGTCTGCTCTCATCACTTTAATTCCACCTTATTCTTGAGGTTCTAGTCAGAAGAACTACTAAAGAAAAAGAAATAAAAGAAATCCTGATTGGAAAAAAATAAGTAAAACTCTCTTTCTTTGGAATGGATATGATCTTTTTTGTAGATATTTCTATGGAATCCACAGAAAGACTGTGAACTTATCAAAGAGTTCATCAGAGTTGTAGTATATAAGACCAATATACAAAAATCAATTGTATTTCTATTCATTAGCAAAGAGCAATCCAAAAATGAATTAAGAAAATAATTCCACTTAAAATAACATCAACAATAACACAATGCTGAGGAATAAATTTAACAAATGAAGTTTGAGACTTGTACCCTGAGACCTATAAAACAGCATGGAAGCAAATTAAAGAAGACCTAAATAAGTGTACTCCATGTTCACAGATTGGAAGACATAATATTGTTGAGATGGTATTACTCCCCAAGGTGATCTAATATTCAATATGATACCCTTGAAATTCCAGAGAGCTTTTTGCAGAAATTGGCAAGCTGATCTTAAACTCATATGAAAATGCAAGGGACTCAGAATAGTCAAAGCAATATTACAGAAGAAAAATGAAGTTGGAAGACTCACATTTCTTCAAAACTTACTTTGAAGCTACAGTAATCATGACAGTGTGGTGCTGGTATAATGATATGTAGGACAATGGAATAGATTTGAGAGTTCAGAAATAAATCTACACATTTATGGTCTTGGTATTTGACAAGACAATTAAATAGAAGAAGAAGTAATTTTTAAAATAGTGTGACTGGGCTTCCCTGGTGGCGCAGTGGTTGAGAGTCTGCCTGCCGATTCAGGGGACACGGGTTCGTGCCCCGGTCCGGGAAGATCCCACATGCCGCGGAGCAGCTGGGCCCATGAGCCATGGCCGCTGAGCCTGCGCGTTCGGAGCCTGTGCTCCGCAACGGGAGAGGCCACAACAGTGAGAGGTCCGCGTATCACAAAAAAAAAAAAAAAAAAATAGTGTGAGACAACTGAATATCCACCAGCAACAGATGGAGTTAGAACCATATCTCAAATCATATACAAAAATTACACATGGAAAAAAAATTATACATGGAAATTTAACAGGTAAAAGTTCTTAGAAGAAAACATAGGAGTAAACCTTTTAATCTTGGATTAAATAATGACTTCTTAAATATGACCCAAAAAGCCCATGTGACACTACATTAAAAAATGGAACTTCATCACTACTTTCAAAAAGTTTTGTTTCAAAGGACTACTATCAAGAGTGAAATAACAGTTCATAGAATGGGAAAAATATTTGCAAATTATATATCTGATAACAGACTGGTATTCAGAACATATACTCATAAAATTACCATAAAAGACAAATAACCCAATTAAAAAAACAGGCAAAAGAATTAACAGATATTTCTCCTACGAATGTACAGAAATGGTAAATAGGCACATATGCTCAATATGATTAGTCAGTAGGGGAATGCTTATTAAAAGCACAGTACTTTTTCAACCCCAGTAAAGTAGCTAAATTTAAAAAGACAGACAAAAACAAGTGCTGATGAGGATGAGAAATTTGAACCCTCATACATTGCCAGTAAGATTGTAAGTGATACACACACTTTGGGAAACAGTTTGACAGTTTCTCAAAATGTTAAACATGACCCAGCATTTCCACTCTTAGGTATATACCAAAAAGAACTGAAAACATATGCCCATATAAAAATCTGTACGTAATTGACCAAAGCAATTTTATTCATAATAGCCAAAGAAGTAGATACAGCACAATTATCTATCAATTGATGAATAAATGAACAAAACATGGCATATCCATACAATGAAATATTATTCAGCAAAGAAATGGAATGTAGTACTGATTGTGCCACAACATGGAAAACCTTACATAATGCAATATTACAAAATGCATTATGTAAACTGAAGGAAGCCAGTCACCAAAGGCCACATATTTTATAAGTCCATTTATATGAAATCTCCAGAATAGGCAATCCACAGAGACAGAAATTAGGTTAATCATTTCCCAGTGCTCAGGGAAGGTGGGTATGACGTGTGATTGCTAATGCATATTAGTGTTTTGGAGGGGCAATGAAAAATATGCTAAAATTAGATTGTAGTCATGGGTGCACAATTCTGTAAATATACTGAAAAACACTTGGATTGTACACTTGAAAGGGAAAATTTTATTATATGTTCATCACATGTCAATAGGCCTGTTATTTTTAAAATTCTCTGTAAGGAAAAGACACCTCCAGGGTCATTTTGCTGTGCATCTTTAATACCTTCAGGATGTGGATTAAAAACAAACAAAAAACAGCCACTACTTATTGCAATGCATTATTTTATAGTGTCAAGTTTAACATATTATGTTCCATTTTGATTATAGAGGTAAATGTTATGTGGGAATTTCAATCCTCATCAATATTAGCTGCTCCATCGCCCTCTGATAACCACTTGGTTCATTGTTGGATGACTTACAAATTAGTCAACAAATTAAAAAATCCTTAAATTCTTAATTCTTGGATCTGACCATCAAAGGCAACTTGGATCAGAAAAAACAGTAATAACCAGAGTACATATTTATTCTTCCAGTTTTTAATTTCTTCTAGCCCCCTTGTGAGGATTTGCACCACACACACACACACAAAAAAGCAGGTAATGAGAAGAACCACTCACTGAGGATTAAGTGTCTATTCCAGACACTCCATCAGAGCTATAGTTAATGGCCAGCACCTTCCATCACTCAGGGAGCATATGAGCTCGGCAACTTGAAACTGTGAGGGCAACATCGTGTAGAATCTGGGACAATAGAGTGTAGAAAGCAGGCATCTCACTGTCTTATTTTTGTGTCTATGAATTAGAATATCCTCCCCCGGGACATCTTGGAAATATTAAAAAGTGTGGCTCTCCCATTCACTCTTCCCTAGGGATGAAAATTAAAGATGGTGAGACTGGAAAAATGATCTGTGCATAGGTTTTGTCTCTTACTTCTGGCTCTATTGTCCTGAGGTCGACATATCCATCTAGTTCTCCTGGCCTCCATAATGTGAACTCACCAGTTGTGTGCTGGATTCTACTTATTAGAGGCAAGCCAGTAGGCAAATACCTACTGCTGCACACTGTTGACTGCCCAAGAGCTACAGGGCAAATATTCCTCCTTACAGTTGCATCTTCTTCAGACACAAACTCTCCTTTATGCAAAATGTCCCAAGATCAAAATTGGAGGACCTAAGGTATTAATAATATGGAGGAACTCCATCTGACCAAACTACTTTCTGTTATAGGAGTAGCAGCAAAATCCTGACCATTGTAATTCTGAATCATGCATCTATGTCTCAAGTGATTTTTTAAATTAGGAGGAGGAGGGTGGGTATTATTGAAATCCAAACACTAATTCATTATGTAAATACTTATACTCCCTTATCAAAATTTTTCTCATTATACTATAAAAATACAATTATTGTGGGCTTAACATCTAACTGTGAGATTGAATGTCATTTTTAATTTGCCATCACTCATTTTGTTCCAAGAATAGACTTGCTTGGCACTTATAGGAAAGTTAAGTAAGTTTTGCTCTGTAGCTGAAAATAAGGAAGAATGTTGTCCTGGTTTCTGGTAGCAGTTATTTCATGACCATAAGGAGAACCAAACTTAGGGTAAAGCTAAAAGTACACAGAGAAATGCAAGGAGATGCTTGGAACCTGGGACCCTGAAGACACATTTGAACCCTGAAGTCTGCCCTCCATCTAAACATCCTGTCACCTGTGTGATTCTGTCTGCATTACTTAAGATCATTCAGCTGGGGTTTTGTTAATTAAAGTAAAGTATATATCAGTTGATTCAAAATAAGATACTATCCTTGGGTCCTTGCAAGGACAGATTCTAAAATATGGAATTACTTGTAAGGAAAAAGTAGAACTCTAAACAATGAGGTCTTCGTAATTCCTGTCTGAGAACTTGGTTGTGAAGTTGGCTAGGCTGCTGTATGTCCTGCATTTTTTCCAGGCCAATAGCCAACCAAGACCACAATATTTCTGCAAATGGTAGTCAAATTATAGAATATTGGTGTGTGTTCACAATTTCTTGTGGCCTTTGGCAAGTTTATAAAGGAATAGGCTAGTTTTGTCTGAAGGTGGCTATCTAAAAAGCGAGACTAAATAAGGACAGTTTGGTCGGAGGACTGTTTTGCCTGTGACTTCAAAACAAGCTGCCTGAGATTTCCATAATTTAAAAAACTGGAGTAGTATTTTATTTATAATTGAGGGTTAGTCTTTGCCATATTTGCTTTTGTATTTCCAGTAAGACACACAGTACCTGGAACATTATAACGTTCGATAAATACTTGTTTAAAAGATGAATATGGCAAGCATTTAGCAGAATATCAGAGCCTCAGGTAAAATGTTGAGGTTCAGTATCAAAGGGAAATGTTGGCTATGATGGAGATACACAGCAGGCTCCACTAGCCCTTCTGAGATGCTGTCTGCCCTTTGATGACTGGCTTGAAAGCTGGAGATGGGCTTGTGGCATTTAGAACTAATTAGTAGATGTAGTCACAGGACAAGTCAAGACAAAGGCAAGGAAATTGATGAAGTGTCTGATACTCCCCTAATCTACATATGTAGTCCTACAGCTCTGGGAAGCTAAGGGTCATTAATCATCCAGATTAAACTTTGTTGCAAAGAAGCCTCTACTGACACTGATGAATAATTAACTCCCCTTAGATGTGCTGCTAGTTGCTATAACCAGATAGTACCTGATAGCAAGTTTGGCTTCCTAACAAGCAGAGTCCTGAGACACTGACACAGCCTTGGCCATCACCAGTACCATAGTCACCATTTGCGAGACCAACGGGTCTCTCCCTTGTCTTCCCAATAAGGAAAATACCACTCATGCTCACAGATATAATTGGAACCCAGATATGAAAAAGTCTCCATGGGACTAAAAGCCCAGAATAAAATAATAGGAAAGGAGTCAAAATCATGCTACATCAATTGGCCTTACTACTAGTAAATAGTGTAATATTTAGTGAGTCAAGTAGACAAGGTCATGTGAAATCCAGTCCCATATTCATGAATCCAAATACCACATCTTTGTATGGAGAGATAAGCCTGTGGTTTGCAGTGAGTATAAAACTGTTTCCCTGAACAAGCATAACTGATGGAATGTAATCCTAAGGTGCTTTTCATTTTTAAATTCGGCTGGATTAGTCATTGCTCCCTTGGACTAGGAAGGGGGACATTATCAGGTCCCAAACATTTTTGATAACCCTAAAATAATTCAGGCTCCTCTCATCAGGAATTAAAATGTCTACCCCAACATAGCAGTGAACACTTTGAGTGATTTCCTAAACCACTCCACCCCTCACTCAAATGTGAGCAAACTTTGATGCCCACATTCACGAAAAAGTGTGGTATGTTTCTCCTCCTTTCATTTCTTGCCTATTTCTCCTCCACCCAATTGGATTCTGAACTTGCAGCACTGGTGCACAGGAACAGTGAAGAGGTAAGTAGGCAGTAAAGGGTTCAGTCAACAGGTAGCATCATACCTATGACCTTGGGAACTGTATAAGCCCCAGTCTCGTACATGACTGTTACCATGCATTCCTCAGATACATGGCTGGGAACCTCTCACTTTCAATTTCGGATAGTTTCTCCGTGGATCATTGCTTTCTAACATATCTGCACCCAGGTATCTAATAATACCTCTAGGTACTCTCTGGCAAGATCTGTTCACCTTTGCTCTTAGAAATAATTCTGTATAGCCCCATGCTGACTCTCTATCACTTGTGCTTTATGTCATGTTGATAGGCAACAGAAAACATACTGTTTACCTTAATAAAATCTAAAAGTGCAGAATGGTAAATATAGCCCTCCAAATTTGGTTCACCCTTCAGCATCTAGGCAATGCAACTCTCTTGATTTTAGATTTGAAAGGTGAGGACAGACATAGGTCTGCTTCAGGGACAGATTTCAAACTAGGTGATTCTACATACTACCCTTTACCAGACTTATAATAAAGAGCAGGAAAGTCAAACCATCACCCTCTTTAAAATGGTGGAGCTCATGGGTCAACAAAATCAATGTGTTTCTCTCTATGCTTCTTTTCTCAGACTTTCCAAACTCTTTTGAAGCATAGTTGGCTGAGTGTGGATGTTGGTTGGCAGATTTTCTGTTATTAACATTTTGCTATTCTAGGAGGGTTGTTTCAATGCATTGCCAATTGTTCTCAAGCCTCAGCTGAAACTGATCTTATGTTTCTAATTACACCTTTTTCTCTTTTTTTTAAAGGTGTATAAGGGGGTATCTTCCCAAATATGAAATTCATCCTTTTTGATATGTTTATACTTGAGTGTCCTTAATTACCTTCTTTACTGCCAGACTCCTGATCCACACATATAAAAATAAATAATCTTCAGTACACAGGACAGAGTACTAGATGGGAGAGAGCTGCACAGAGAAGAGAACCCTAGAGGTAATCAGGGTGTTCCCCTCAAATCTTCAGCTGACTACTGATGAGCACATATGTGTTGAACGAACTACTGGAGTCCATGAAAAAATATCCAATCTCTAAGAAGGCCAGGAACGGTTTATATTGCTACCAGCCAGGATGGAATGCTTCATAATTCAATAGGGTATTTGGGAGAGTACCCCAAAGGATATTGCCTAGGCAGTGGGCAAAACGAGTCTTGAACTGAAGTCTTCCCTGACCTTACCTAACAAAGTATAAAGCAAGATCTGAAATGACCAAATTGTTTTCATGTATCTTAACTGTATTTTAAACAAAATCTAAAGAACATTTGTAGAGAAAGTTAAATGCAGAAATTAAAACAAATAAATAGAATGGGATAGAAAGGATAAAATCAGTCGAGAGTTATGAACAGAACAAGTCATACAAATTATAATCATCTTCATCAGTTCATTCAGTCTCCTGTAACTAATTCTTGTTTTGTTACATCTTGGGTTATCAGGGTTATGAATCAATCAGTTTTCCATTAGAGTTTTAGAAATTCTTACTTAGTCCATTGTTACGATCTTAGAGTCACCAAACCTGTATTCTAGAGTACTTGCTGGAGACTTTTCCATGAATCTCTTTGATGATGAAGCATTTATGTGTACAGTTGATTGTAAATGCTTTCAGAGCAGAATCAAGAGTAAAACAATAATTGTCTGTGAGCAACAAAAGACATGAAAATAGCCATGGTTAAAGATTTGGTGACTGTTCACCAAAAATAGTGAGGCAATTGAGAAGCAAATTGTTATTTTTTTGATATACAGTATTATAAAATAATACTGGAACTATGAGATATTACACCAAGACATGCCAGAATTTTAGAAGTTTCATATAATTTCAAGAACACATATTAATAACATATACACATTATATAAAATCTAAGACCATTAAACATTATTTTTTATATGATAATGTTTCCCATGCAATTTAACACATCAAATAAACCTAAATAAATTAATATTTCTCTTTTTATAAGGAAAGAGAGCAGCTCTCAGATCTTTTGGGGCCTTCTGGACACCTAGTTTGAGGTCAAATGGACTTCATATAGAGTTTGATTTGGCGAAGTTTGTTAAAAATGTCAAAAAATTTAAAACACTTGATCAAATAGTACCACAGGTCACTGTGAAACAATACTCAGTTATCCACTCTTCCAAAGTGACAATTAAAAGACTTTCAAAGCAAATACAGAAAGTTATATAGTTGTAAAAACAAACAAACAAAAACTTAAGGTATTTTAATATTGAAAAGACTCAGTTTTTCTAAGTAATCAAAAACCTTATACAGACAACATGAAGCATAAAAATATTTTCATAAGGCACAGAGTCTTTGCCTCCTGGGCAAATTACATTATATGTAAAGAAAAACATTTTATAATATTTTACTAAGATCAGCGCAATAATCAAAGACAATTTATTATTTTAACAGAGAGAAAAATAAACATCAGTTTTGTATCTACATTATTGAACATTATTGAACACATTAAAAAACCTTTATAAATAAACATATTCAACTCTACCTAGCTTTCATCTCGTAAAATAAAATCCTTCTGAAATTTTCCATATCCATTTAGGTCTGTCATTTTTTCTCTTTCCTATTCTGTAAACACCAGTTTCGTTTTTCTTTTAAACATCTTTATTGGAGTATAACTGCTTTAAAATGGTGTTAGTTTCTGCTTTATAACAAAGTGACTCAGCTATACATATGCATGTATCCCCATATCTCCTCGCTCTTGCATCCCCCTCCTACCCTCCCTATCCCACCCCTTTAGGTGGTCACAAAGCACTGAGCTGATCTCCCTGTGCTGTTTCCCACTAGCTATCTATTTTATATTTGGTAGTATAAATAAGTCCATGCCACTCACTCACTTCGTCCCAGCTTACCCTTCTCCCTGCCCTTGTCCTCAAGTTCATTCTCTACATCTGTGCCTTTATTCCTGTCCTGCCCCTACGTTCTTCAGAAACATTTTATTTTTTTAGATTCCATATATATGTGTTAGCATACGGTATTTGTCTTTCTCTTTCTGACTTACTTCACTCTGTATGACAGACTCTAGGTCTAACCACCTCACTACAAATAATTCAGTTTCATTTATTTTTATGGCTAATATTCCATTGTATATATGTGCCACATCTTCTTTATCCATTAATCTGATGATGGACACTTAGGTTGTTTCCACCTCCTGTCTATTGTAAATAGAGCTGCAATGAACATTTTGGTACATGACTCTTTTTGAATTATGGTTATCTCACAGTATATGCCCAGTAGTGGGATTGCTGGGTCGTATGGTAATTCTATTTGTAGTTTTTTAAGGAACCTCCATACTGTTCTCCATAGTGGTTGTACCAATTCACATTCTCACCAGCAGTGAAAGAGGGTTCCCTTTTATCCACACCCTCTCCAGCATTTATTGTTTCTAGATTTTTTTGATGATGGCCATTCTGACTGGTGTGAGATAATATCTCATTGTAGTTTTGATTTGCATTTCTCTAATGATTAGTGATGTTGAGCATTCTTTCATGTGTTTGTTGGCATTCTGTATATCTTCTTTGGAGAAATGTCTATTTAGGTCTTCTGCCCATTTTTGGATTGGGTTTTTTGTTTTATTGTTATTGAGCTGCATGAGCTGCTTGTAAGTTTTGGAGATTAATCCTTTGTCAGTTGCTTCATTTGCAAATATTTTGTCCCATTCTGAGGGTTGTTTTTTGGTCTTGTTTATGGATTCCTTTGCTGTGCAAAAGCTTTCAAGTTTCATTAGGTTCCATTTGTTTATTTTTGGTTTTATTTCCATTTCTCTAGGAGGTGGGTCAGAAAGGATCTTGCTGTGATTTATGTCATAGAGAATTCTGTCTATATTTTCCTCTAAGTTTGATAGTTGCTGGCCTTACATTTAGGTCTTTAATCCATTTTGAGCTTATATTTGTGTATGGTGTTAGGGAGTGTTCTAATCTCATATTTTACATGTACCTGTCCAGTTCGATAGCAAAGATAAATAAAACTAAAAGCTGGTTCTTTGAGAAGATAAACAAAATTGATAAACCATTAGCCAGACTCATCAAGAAAAAAAGGGAAGAGACTCAAATCAATAGAATTAGAAATGAAAAAGGAGAAGTAACAACTGACACTGCAGAAATACAAAAGATCATGAGATATTACTACAAGCAACTCTATGCCAATAAAATGGACAACCTGGAAGAAATGGACAAATTCTTAGAAATGCACAACTGCCAAGAATGAATCAGAAAGATATAGAAAATGTGAACAGATCAATCACAAGCACTGAAATTGAAACATTGATTAAAAATCTTCCAACAAACAAAAGTCCAGGACCAGCTGGCTTCACAGGTGAATTCTATCAAACATTTAGAGAAGAGCTAACACCTATCCTTCTCAAACTCTTCCAAAATATAGCAGAGGGAGGAACACTCCCAAACTCATTCTATGAGGCCACCATCACCCTGATACCAAAACCAGACAAAGGTGTCACAAAGAAAGAAAACTACAGGCCAATATCACTGATGAACATAGATGCAAAAATCCTCAACAAAATACTAGCAAACAGAATCCAACAGCACATAAAAAGGATCATAACCATGATCAAGTGGGGTTTATACCAGGAATGCAAGGATTCTTCAATATATGCCAATCAATCAACGTGATACACCATATTAACAAACTGAAGGAGAAAAACCATATGATCATCTCAATATATGCAGAGGAAGCTTTCAACAAAATTCAACACCCATTTGTGATAAAAACCCTGCAGAAAGTAGGCATAGAGGGAAATTTCCTCAACATAATAAAGCCATATATGACAAACCCACAGCCAACATCGTCTTAAATGGTGAAAAACTGAAAGCATTTCCACTAAGATCAGGAACAAGACAAGGTTGCTCACTCTCACTACTCTTATTCAACATAGTTTTGGAAGTTTTAGCCACAGCAATCAGAGAAGAAAAGGAAATAAAAGGAATCCAAATCAGAAAAGAAGAAGTAAAGCTGTCACTGTTTGCAGATGACATGATAGTATACATAGAGAATCCTAAAGATGCTACCAGAAAACTACTAGAGCTAATCAATGAATTTTGTAAAGTAGCGGGATACAAAATTAATGCACAGAAATCTCTGGCATTCCTATACACTAATGATGAAAAATCTGAAAGTCAAATTAAGAAAACACTCCCATTTACCATTGCAACAAAAAGAATAAAACATCTAGGAATAAACCAACCTAAGGAGGCAAAAGACCTGTATGCAGAAAATTATAAGACACTGATGAAATAAATTAAAAAGATGATACAAATAGATGGAGAGATATACCATGTTCTCAGTTACTCTTCATTGAACATTTTTCAAATGCATTCCATTTTTCTTATTGGAATTTGGCAAATTATCCTGTTAAATATTCTTTCAAAATGACCTTTATAGGCCTCTGGTATATCAGTTTCTTCACTGTATCAATTTCATTATGCATTAGTTGAACCTACTATTGCAAACCCATCAAAACACTGTTTTTCCTAGCTTTGCAGCTTCAATTTTGGTATAATTTACAGAAGTGTTTGCACCATTAGAATCTACTCCAATTGCTACATTTTTCACAATAGCAAGCAATTGTTTTTTGGATCTATTACTTATTTTCTGTTTAGTGTTTATTTTCCAAGTTAACAATCTGGGTGACCTCTTTTAAAGAGAGGAAAAACTAAAACTGTGTCAGTCAAAATTGCATTTTCTTTGTTTCTATCAAATCCCAGTCTGAAATTATTTTGGAATATAATTGTTAAGATTAACTTATCTCCTAATCAGAAGCATAGATTTTTTTTTCCTATTACATAAAAATGATTTTTTAAACTACAAATAGAACTATCATATGACCGAGCAATCCCACTAGTGGGCATATACCCTGAGAAAACCATAATTCCAAAAGAGTCATGTACCAAAATGCTCATTGCAGCTCTATTTTCAATAGCCAGGAGATGGAAGAAACCTAAGTGTCCATCATCGTATGAATGCATAAAGAAGATTTGGCACATATATACAATGGAATATTACTCAGCCATAAAAATAAATGAAATTGAGCTATTTGTAGTGAGGTGGTTGGACCTAGAGTCTGTCATACAGAGTGAAGTAAGTCAGAAAGAGAAAGACAAATACCGTATGCTACCACATATATATGGAATCTAAGAGAAAAAAAAATGTCATGAAGAACCTAGGGGTAAGACGGGAATAAAGAAACAGACCTACTAGAGAATGGACTTGAGAATATGCAGATGGGGAAGGGTAAGCTGTGACAAAGTGAGAGAGTGGCAGGGACATATATACACTACCAAACATAAAATAGATAGCTAGTGGGAAGCAGCCGCATAGCACAGGGAGATCAGCTCGGTGCTTTGTGACCACCTAGAGGGGTGGGATAGGGAGGGTGGGAGGGAGGGAGACGCAAGAGGGAAGAGATATGGGAACATATGTATATGTATAACTGATTCACTTTGTTATAAAGCAGAAGCTAACACACCATTGTAAGGCAATTATACTCCAATATAGATGTAAAAAAAAAAAGAGTTTTTACAAGCAAGTGAAAGAAAGCAACTAAAAAGACAAAATGACATCAAGTGTGAGTAGAGATATTACCTTCAAAACTTTAGTGATGAAGATAAATTTGGAAAATATACAATATTATCAAAACCTCAGAGAAAGAAAAAAAATCTAAAATAACACCATTTATTATATCATCATTTATTAAAAGTAACAATAAAGTTAGTAATCAGGATGGAGGAAGTATGAAGAAATGAGCACCATTATATACTACTAATGTGAATTTAAATTCTATCAGGTTTATAGACACAATATGCATATACATATGTATATGTATAAAAATACCTATATATATATGTGTGTATAAACACATACACACATATACATAATTCTATATACCTGAATACAATTTAAATTCACATGAGTAGTGTACAGTAGTATATATTGATATACATATATGAGTATAAATGTAAATTATAAATTGTCTCACAAAAAAATCCCTTAAATATGGTGATTATTTTGTCTCACCCAATCTCCTTCAAGTAACGTATCTTCACAAACTGATAAGACACCCATACATATATTTATTTCCAAGGCTGTTCAGTGCAGTTTTATTAAAGGTAAAGACAAATGAAAACTATTTCAATGTCCAATGACAATGAATGGGTTAAGTATGTCAAAGGCTACAGCCATATTATGAGCTAGTATGAAAATATGAAGCACCGTGTTTTAAATGGTATATAACGTATAGTAATAGGTAAAATATTATAAGCAATACATGTATATTGTGTAATCTAATGCACACTAAATATATAAATATGTAATAATATTTATTACTCATTAATATTTAAATTTAGCAAGGAACTGTAATTTTTTTCTAGATAATTTGTTTTCACATAAAGTTCCTGTTTTAATTCAGATATAAACATAAAACCAAAAAAGGAGAATAAAATATGGTCACACAGACAAGAAGTTAAAAAATAAGTATGTGTATAGCATAATTCCATTTTAGGTTTGAAATTGCTATATCTGAGGAAACAAAAATGACTTCTAAAATAAAAGGACTAGATCTGTGCAAAAAATAACTGGAGTCCATTAATTATCTGTGCCTAGTTACCGAAGAATTATATACCAGTTTATTATACACAGTTACAATAACAGTATATAAAATGTATCATTTGAGAAAGAGTTAATGAAAATCGCACCTTCCTTTTAGCAAACGTATACCATCCTTTACATAGAGAAAAGGCAGAGTACACTTTAATTACCTTTCAATTCTGACTTCCTCTGTGGTGGAATTCATCTAATCCTAGATCATGAGTCTAAAATAGGATGCAAGTTGTAGTTTATGTATGTTATTGGAAGAAAGCATTTGGGGGAGTCTCAGACATCTTGGAATTGTTCCAAGCAAAATGACCCTTGGTTCTATATAAAGTTTATTCAGGAGTCAAACCTCTTTTTTTTTTTTTTTAACATCTTTATAGGTGTAAAAGTGTTTTAAAATGGTGTGTTAGTTTATGCTTTAAAACAAAGTGACTCAGCTATACATATACATATATCCCCATATCTCCTCTCTCTTGCATCTCCTTCCCACCCTCCCTATCCCACCCGTCTAGGTGGTCACAAAGCACCAAGCTGATCTCCCTGTGCTATGTGGCTCCTTCCCACTAGCTATCTATTTTACTTTGGGTAGTATATATAAGTTCATGCCACTCTCTCACTTCATCCCAGTTTACCCTTCCCCCTCCCCTTGTCCTCAAGTCCATTCTCTGTGTCTGTGTCTTTATTCCTGTCCTGACCCAAGGTTCTGCAGAACCTTTTTTTTTTTTTAGATTCCATATACATGTGTTAACATACGATATTTGTTTTTCTTTCTGACTTACTTCACTCTGTATGAGAGTCTCTATGTCCATCCACCTCGATACAAATAACTCAATTTTGTTTCCTTTTATGGCTGAGTAACATTCCATTGTATATATGTGCCACATCTTCTTTATCCATTCATCTGTCAATGTACAGTTAGGTTGCTTCCATGTCCAGGCTATTGTAAAGAGAGGGGCAGTGAACATTGTGGTACATGTCTCTTTTTGAATTATGGTTTTCTCAGGGTATATGCCCAGTAGTGGGATTTCTGGGTCATATGGTAGTTCTATTTTTAGGTTTTAAGGAGCCTTCATATTGTTCTCCATAGTGCCTGTATCAATTTACATTCCCACCAACAGTGCAAGAGGATTTCCTTTTCTCCACACCCTCTCTAGCATTTATTTATAGATTTTTTGATGATGGCCATTCTGACCGGTGTGAGGTGATACCTCATTGTAGTTTTGATTTTCATTTATCTAATGATTACAGATGTTGGGCATCCTTTAATGTGTTCTGGAAAAGTGTATATCTTTTTTGGAGAAATGTTTATTTAAGTCTTCTGCCCATTTTTGGATTGGGTTTTTTGTTTTTTGACATTGAGCTGCATGAGCTGCTTCCATATATTGGAGATTAATCCATTGCCAGTTCCTTCATTTGCAAATATTTTCTCCCTTTCTGAAAGTTGTCTTTTCGTCTTGTTTATGGTTTCCTTTGCTGTGCAAAAACTTTTAAGTTTCATTAGGTCCCATTTGTTTAATTTGATTTTATTTCCATTTCTCTAGAAGGCGGGTCAAAAAGGATCTTGCTATGATTTATGTCATGGAGTGTTCTGCTTATGTTTTCCTCTAAGAGTTTTATAGTGTCTGGCCTCACATTTAGGTCTTTAATCCATTTTTAGTTTATTTTTGTGTATGGTCTTACAGAATATTCTAATTTCATTCTTTTACATATAACTGTCCAATTTTCCCAGCACCAATTATTAAAGAGGCTGCCTCTTCTTCATTGTATATTCTTGCCTCCTTTATTAAAGATAACGTGACCATATGTGTGTGAGTTTATCTCTGGGCTTTCTATCCTGTTCCATTGATCTATATTTCTGTTTGTGTGCCAGTACCATACTGTCTTGATTACTGTAGCTTTGTAATAGAGTCCGAAGTCCAGGAGTCTGATTCTTCCAGCTCTGTTTTTCTTTCTCATGATTGTTTTGGCTATTTGGGGTCTTTTGTGTTTCCATACAAATTGTGAAATTTTTTGTTCTAGTTCTGTGAAAAATGCCATTGGTAGTTTGACAGGGACTGCACTGAATCTTTAGATTGCTTTAGGTAGTATTGTCATTTACACAGTGTTGATTCTTCCAATCCAAGAATATGGTATATCTCTCCATCTGTTTGTATCATCATTAATTTCATTCATCAGTGCCTTATAGTTTTCTGCATACAGGTCTTTTGTCTCCTTAGGTAGGTTTATTCCTAGGTATTTTATTCTTTTTGTTTTAATGGTAAATGGGAGTGTTTCCTTAATTTCTCTTTCAGATTTTTTATCATTAGTGTATAGGAATGTCAGAGATTTCTGTGCATTAATTTTGTATCCTGCTACTTTACCAAATTCATTGATTAGCTCTAGTAGTTTTCTGGTAGCATCTTTAGGATTCTCTATGTATAGTATCATGTCATCGGCAAACACTCACAATTTTACTTCTTCTTTGCCGATTTGGATTACCTTTATTTCTCTTTATTCTATGATTGCTGTGGCAAAAACTTCCAAAACTATGTTGAATATTAGTGGTGAAAGTGGGCAACCTTGTCTTGTTCCTGATTTTAGTGTAAATAGTTTCAGTTTTTTACCATTGAGAATGATGTTGGCTGTGAGTCTGTAATATATGGCCTTTACTATGTTGAGGTAACTTCCCTTTATGCCTACTTTCTGGAGGGTTTTTTTATCATAAATGAACGTTGAATTTTGTTGAAAGCTTTCTCTGCATATATTGAGATGATCATATGGTTTTTCTCCTTCAATTTGTTAATATGGTGTATCACGTTGATTGATTGGCATATATTGAAGAATCCTTGCATTCCTGGGTTAAACCCCACTTGATCATAGTGTATAATCCTTTTAATGTGCTGTTGGATTCTGTTTGCTAGTATTTTGTTGAGGATTTTTGCATCTATGTTCATCAGTGATACTGGCCTGTATTTTTCTTTTGTTGTGACATCTCTTTCTGGTTTTGATATCAGGGTGATGGTGGGCTTGTAGGATGTGTTTGGGAGTGTTCCTCCCTCTGCTATATTTTGGAAGAGTTTGAGAAGGAAAAGTATTAGCTCTTCTCTAAACGTTTGATAGAATTCACCTGTGAAGCCAGCTGGTCCAGTGCTTTTGTTTGTTGGAAGATTTTAAATCAAACTTTCAAATTCAGTGCTTGTAATTGGCCTGTTTATATTTTCTATTTCTTCCTGGTTCAGTCTCAGAAGGTTGTGCTTCTCTAAAAATTTGTCCATTTCTTCCAGCTTGTCCATTTTATTTGCATATAGTTGCTTGTAGTAAATTCTCATGATCCTTTGTATTTCTGCAGTGTCAGTGGTTATTTCTTTTCTAATTCTGTTGATTTTAGTCTCCTTTTTTTTTTTAAGTCTGGCTAATGATTTATCAATTTTGTTTGTCTTCTCAAAGAACCAGCTTTTAGTTTTATTGATCTTTGCTATTGTTTCCTTCATTTTTTTTCATTTATTTCTGATGTGATCTTAATGATTTCTTTCCTTCTGCTAACTTTGGGTTTTTTGGTTCTTCTTTCTCTACTTGCTTTAGGTGTAAGTTTAGGTTGTTTATTTGAGATGTTTCTTGTTTCTTGAGGTAGGATTGTATTGCTATAACTTCCCTCTTAGAACTTCATTTGCTGCATCCAATAAGTGTTGGGTCATTGTTTTTCATTGTCATTTATTTCTAGGTATTTTTAAATTTTTTCTTTGATTCCGTCACTGATCTCTTGGTTGTTTAGTAGTGTATTGTTTAGCCTCCATGTGTTTGTATTTTTTACAGTGTCTTTCCTGTAATTGTTAATTAATCTCATAGTGTTGTGGTTGGAAGAGATACTTGATATGATTTCAGTTTTCTTAAAGTTACCAAGGCTTGATTTGTGACCCAAGATATGATCTATCCTGGTGAATGTTCCATGAGCACTTTGGAAGACTGTGTATTCTGTTGTTTTTGAATGGTATGTCCTATAAATATCAATTAACTCCATCTTGTTTAATATGCCACTTAAATCTTGTGTCTCCTTATTTATTTTCAGCTTGAATGATCTAGCCATTGGTTAAAATGGGGTGTTAAAGTCCCCTACTATGATTGTGTTACTGTCGGCTTCCCCTGTTATGATTGTAGTATTTACCTTATGTATTGAGGTGCTCCTATGTTGGGTGAATAAATATTTACAATTGTTATATCTTCTTCTTGGATGATCCCTTAAACATTATGAAGTGTCATTCTTTGTCTCTTATAATAGTCTTTATTTTAAAGTATATTTTGTCTGTATGAGAATTGCTACTCCAGCTTTCTTTTGATTTCCATTTCCATGGAATAACTTTTTCCATCCCCTCACTTTCAGTCTGTATATGTCCCTAGGTCTGAAGTGGGTCTCTTGTAGACAGCATACATATGGGTCTTGTTTTTGTATCGATTCAGCCAGTCTATGTCTTTTGGTTGGGGCATTTAATCCATTTACATTTAAGGTAATTATCAATATGTATGTTCCTATTATCATTTTCTTAATTGTTTTGGGTTTGTTATTGTGTGTCTTTTCCTTCTCTTGTGTTTTCTGCCTAGAGAAGATGCTTTGGCATTTGTTGTAGAGCTGGTTTGGTGGTGCTGAATTCTCCTAGCTTTTGCTTGTCTGTAAAGTTTTTAATTTCTCTACCAAATCTGAATGAGATCCTTGCTGCTTAGAGTAATCTTGGTTTTAGCTTTTTCCCTTTCATCAGTTTATGTATGTCCTTCTGCTCCCTTCTGCCATGCAGAATTTCTTCTGAAAGATAAGCTGTGAAACTTATGGGGATTCCCTTGTATGTTATTTGTTGCTTTCCCCTTGCTGCTTTTAATATTTTCTCTTTGTATTTAATTTTTGATAGTTTGATGAATATGTGTCTTCTCATGTTTCTCCTTGGATTTATCTTGGATGGGACTTTCTGTGCTTCCTGGACTTGATTGGACTATTTCCTTTCCCATAATAGGGATATTTTCAATCTTAATCATTTCCAATATTTTCTCAGTCCCTTTCTTCTTCTTGTCTTCTCCTGGGACCTCTATAATTCAAATGTTGGTGCATTTATTGTCCCAAAGGTCTCTAAGACTGTCCTCAATTCTTTTCATTCATTTTCCTTTACTCTGCTCTGTGGTAGTTTTTTCCACTTTTTTATCTTCCCAATCACTTATCCGTTCTTCTGACTCAGTTATTCTGCTATTGATTCCTTCTAGAGAATTTTTAATTTCATTCATTGTGTTGTTCATCATTGTTTGTTTGCTTTTTATTTCTTCTAGGTCCATGTTAAACATTTCTTGTATTTTCTCCATTCTATTTCCAAGATTTTGGATCATATTTATGATCATTACTCTGAATTCTTTTTCAGGTAGTCTGCCTATTTCCTCTTCATTTGTTTCATCTAGTGGGTTTTTATCTTGCTCCTTCATATGCTGTGTATTACTCTGTCTTCTCATTTTGCTTTACATCCTGTGTTTGAGGTCTCCTTTACATTTTTGGTGTCTACCCCAGTCAGTAAGGTTGGTTTAGTGGCTTGTCTAGGCTTCCTGTTGGAGGGGACTAGTGCCTGTGTTCTGGTGGATGAGGCTGGATCTTGTCTTTCTGGTGGGCAAGACCACATCTGGTGGTGTGTTTTGGAGTGTTTGTGAATGTATGATTTTAGGCAGCTTCTCTGCTTATGGGTGAGCTTGTGTTCCTTTCTTGCTAATCATTTGGCAGGGGGTGTCCAGCACTGGAGCTTGCTGGTCGTGGTGTGGAGCTGGGTCTTAGCCTTGAGATGGAGATCTCTAGGAGAGCTCCTGCTGATTGATATTATGAGGGGCTCAGAGTTCTCTGGTGGACCAAGGTCCTGAACTCAGCTCTCCCACCTCAGAGGCTCAGGCCTCACACCCAGCCAGAGCACAAAGACTCTGTCAGCAACACTGTTCAGAATAAAAGGGAGAAAAGGAAAAGAAAGAAGGAAAAAATAAAGTTATTAAAAATATAGTTTTAAAATAAAAAATAATTAAAAATAAAAAAGGAGAGAGCAACCCCACCAATAAACAAATCCACCAATAATAACAAGCACTAAAAACTCTACTAAAAATAACGGACAGACAGAACCTTAGGACAAATGGTAAAAGCCAACCTATACAGAAAAAATCACACAAAGATGCATACACATACACACTCAAAAAAAGAGAAGAAATATATATATATTTTAAAAAGGAAGAGAGCAACCAAATCAATAAACTAATCTATCAATGATAATAAGGTCTAAATACTAAACCAAGATATACATAAATCTAGAAACAAATTAGGCACAGAAAGCAGACCTCAAGTCTACAGTTGCTCCGAAAGTCCACCATCTCAGTTTTGGGATGATTTGTTGTCTCTTCAGGTATTCCACAGATGCAGGGTACATCAAGTTGATTGTGGAGATTTGGTCTGCTACTCCTGAGGCTGCTGGGAGGGATTTCCCTTTCTCTTCTTTGTTCGCACAGCTCCTGGGTCTCAGCTTTGGGTTTGACCCTGCCTCTGCTTGTAGGTCACCCTCTGGCATCCATTCTTCACCCAGTTAGAAGGGGGTTAAAGGAGTGGCTGATTAGGTGACTCTGGCTCATTCAGGCCTGGGGGAGGGAGGGGTACAGAATGTGGGACGAGCCTGCAGCGGCAGAAGCCAGCATAACGTTGCCACATCCTGAGGTGCGCCGTGTGTTCTCTCGGGGAAGTTGTCCCTGGATCACGGGACCCTGGCAGTGGCGGACGGCACAGGCTCCCAGGAGGGGAGGTGTGGATAGTGACCTGTGCTCACACACAGGCTTCTTGTTGGCAGCAGCAGCAGCCTTAGCGTTTCATGCTGGTCTCTGGTATCCACACTGATATCCGTGGCTCATGCCCGTCTCTGGAGCTCGTTTAGGTGGTGCTCTGAATCCCCTCTCCTTATGCACCCTGAAACAATGGTTTCTTGCCTCTTAGGCAGTTCCAGACTTTTTCCTGCACTCCCTCCTGGCTGGCTGTGGTGCACTAACCCCCTTCAGGCTGTGTTCATGCTGCCAACCCCAGCCCTCTCCCTGGGATCTGACCTCCAAAGCCCGAGTCTCAGCTCCCAGGCTCAACCCTCGGGCTGGTGAGTGCCGGTTGGCACCGATCCTCTGTGCGGCAATCTCTCCACTCTGCCCTCTGCACCCCTGTTGCTGCGCTCTCTTCTGTGGCTCCGAAGCTTCCCCCCTGCCACAGCCCGTCTCCACCAGTGAAGGGGCTCCTAGTGTATGGAAACTTTTCCTCCTTCACAGCTCCCTCCCAGAGGTGCAGGTACCATCCCTATTTCTTTGTCTCTGTTTTTTCTTTTTTCTTTAGCCCTACCCAGGTACGTGGTGAGTTTCTGGCCTTTGGGGAAGTCTGAAGTCTTCTGCCAGCGTTCAGTAGGTGTTCTGTAGGAGTTGTTCCACATGTAGGTGTATTTCTGATGTATTTGTAGGGAAAAAGGTGATCTCCACGTCTTACTCCTCCATCATCTTGAAGGTCCTGCCTAGATAATTTTTAATTTCAGTTTTCATGGCTTCTACTTCACCATAGATGATTCATAAAATTTTAAATAAAGCAGCTCTAAATATATACACACAAATTTAAAAATGCAAAAGAGTTTTTTTTTTCTTGTTCACATAATTCTACTGTTCATTTTATCTGTATTTTGGATACATATAATTAAGAAATAATATTCCTAGGATAGGATATTGCCTTGCTTTCTTTTAATAAGCAGAACCTGCAGCTCTCCAGTTAGGAGAGGAAATCCTTCCCCAAGGAAATATTCCCTCTTGTACATTGATATTTTTAGCAGTTTCTGAAACCCATGATTATACCAGTTAGATAAAGCAGGAGCTAGAATTTTTAAAAGGATTAGTGTCCTTTACGGTGGAATATGCAAGATAGTAAATGTCTTTTTTTTTAATTTAGTGTAGCAATGCTTTATTATAACAAGAATTGCAGCTGAGAGGGTTGCCAAGTGTCAATGAGTGGGGTAAGAAAAGTGAACCAGTTTCTGAGAGAAGTTACCACATTATATTACTCAGAGTTGGAGGATTTCAATATAAAATTCATTAATGCAAAAAGCAAAGGTGGTGTGTGCATTTTGAAGTTGTGTCATGTGTCACTAAATAAAAATACAAATTTGTACATAAATTGTAATATGAGTTCAGGGCAAAGTGAGTGTAATAAAGTCTGTACTGTCTCATTTAGTAGTTTGTACCTTGCAAACTCCTAAGGAATTACTCATCTGCCTGTATGTGCATTTTTGGCATGTCATATGTATATATTCATAAAAAGTAAACCTTTGAGTCCCCCAAAATCTTAAAATTTGTATGGTCAGGTAATTTAAGACATGTTATTTGAAACAGGGGTTAAGTAGTAACACGTATTTGTAAAGTAGAACTTTAAGATGGAACGAGAGAATGGACTCTACGTATTGGAATGAACTTCAATTTAAAAATTCATATTTTTCTTTTTCTATGTTTTATAAACTATCTACAATAAACATATTTTGCTTTATATTATCACAAAGATAATGCTGGGCTTCCCTGGTGGTGCAGTGGTTGAGAGTCCGCCTGCCGATGCAGGGGACACAGGTTTGTGCCCCAGTCCGGGAAGAGCCCACATGCCGTGGAGCAGCTGGGCCCGTGAGCCATGGCCGCTGAGCCTGTCTGTCCGGAGCCTGTGCTCCACAACGGTAGAGGTCACAACAGTGAGAGGCCCGAGTACCACAAAAAAAGATAATGCTTATTAAAAATAATAAAGACATGTATGGATCAAATTGCAAAATTATTAACCCTAAATCAAAAATTCATTTTGGAGCACGGAGAGGCAGGATAAAATGATATTAAATATGTCATCCTCATTAGTTCTTTATAATTAAGTTCAGGGGTGCTATGGATAGAGATTCCTCATATGATATGGACAGCTTCACTGTCCGATCGTTCTTCCCTGTTCTGATCGTTCAAGGTTTTCTAAAACTAGCTTAAATAATCTCAAATATGTGGTAATAATTTTAGGAAAGCAGGGAATATTGTCTAATAAAATATATATTAACTGAAACCCACATTTAAGTGACAAGCATTTTTTTAAAAAAGAAAAGATGGTTGGTAATTACTTTTCTCCCCAGCTTTATTGAGATATAACTGACACATAATATTGTGTAAGTTTAAGGTGTACTACGTGTCCACATTGATTTTACACAATTATATATTAAAAATGATTAATACCATATGTTAACACCTGATACCTGAATCACACCCTATAATTACCATGTCTTTCTTTGTGGTAAGAAAATTTACAATGTACTCTCTTAGTGATTTTCAAGAATATAATACAGTGTTATTAAATAGATCATTATGCTGTACATTAGATCCTCAGAACTTATTAATCTTATAGTTGGAAGTTTGTACTCTTTAACTAACTTCTCCCCATTTTCCACATCTCCCAGCCCCTAGTAACCACCTTTTACATCCCTGTTTCTTTGTGTTCAGCTTTATTTTATTTTTTTAGATTTCACATATAAGTGATGGCATACAGCCTTTGACTTTGTCTGACTTAACTCACTTAACACAATGCCCTCAAGGTCTATCCATGTTGTTACAAATAGCAGGCTTTCCTTTTTTCTCATGGCTGAATAATATTCCACTGTGTGTGTGTTTGCATGTGTGTGTGTACCTCACCTCTATCTAATCACTGATTTACACTTAGGTTGTTTCCATATCTTGGCTATTGTGAATAATGCTGAAATAAAAATGGGAATGCAGATATCTCTTTGATATCCAATTTTTATTTTCTTTGCATATATACCCGGAAGTGGGATTGCTAGATCATATGGTAGTTCTATTTTTAATGTTTTGAGAAGCCTCCACACTGTTCTCCATAGTGGCTGCACCAACTCACATCCCCAGCAACAGTGCACAAAGGTTCCTTTTTCTCTACACCCTCTCCAACACTTATTTTCTATCTTTTTGATGATAGCCATTTTAACAGGTGTGAATAGCTCATTTTCGTTTTGCATAGTATTTCCCTGATGATTACTTATATTGAGCACCTTTTCCTGCACCTATTGGCCAATTTGATGTCTTCTTTAGAAAAACTGTCTATGTGGTTTCTCTGCCCATTTTTTAATCAGGTTTTGGATTTTTTACCATTGAGTTGTTGTATGAGCTCTTTGTATTTTGGGGGATATTAATTCCTTTTCAGATATATTGCTTGCATTTTTTTTTCTTATTCCATAGGCTGTCTTTTCACTTTGTTAATGGTTTCCTTTCCTGCTCAGAATCATTGTTTTTTCCTCTTGGCAAACTCCTTTTCACCTTTCAATACCCAACACAAATGTCCCCTCCTTAGTAAAATCATCGTAGACTCCTCTGAGCAGTCTACATCACACCCTCCTCTGTGGTCCCACAGCACTTTTAGAAACCCTTCTTCAAATCACACTTGCTTTATCATTTTAATTTAATGTGTGCTTCTGTCACTAGACTTTGAACTCTGGGAGGTCAAGAATTGAGTTTTTATTCCTAGCACCCAGTGCAATGTCTGACACATGGTTGGCACTTAGTAAGTGTTGAATGAATAAATAAATCAATGAATGACAAAATACATACATGTTATTGGGTGACCACAAATATAAAAGGCCTTTTTCTTGCCTGACTAGCCTTTTGCCCTGTACAGGTTGACCCTTGAACAATGCAGGGGCTACAGGTGCCAACCACCTTGCAGTTGAAAATCAGCATATTTAACTTTACAGTTGGCTCTCCTTATCCTTGGTTCCACATCTGTAGATTCAAGCAACAGCAGATGGTGTAGTACTGTAGTATGTAGTTATTTTTTTAAAACTCATGTATAAATAGACCTAAACAGTTCAAACCTGTGTTGTTCAAGGCTCAACTGTATTGCAATTATATCATTTAAAATCTGACTAAATAGTATTGCTATTTAATATAAAAGTTATTTGTAAAGTCAGCAAGCAGAGGAACATTACCACATATTCAACACACACAGAAAATAAATTTCTAGCAAAGTTTTAACTTCACATCCTATCTTCTACATCAGTTATAGAATCTATACACAGAGATATATGTATTAACAGGAAATACTGTTTATAGTAGTAGATGGAAATGTGCATAAAAATGAAAAGAGACATTTTTCATACACTCAAAAAAGTCCAAGGAGGATTCAGCAATCCCACTTCTAGGTATATACCCAAAAGAATTGAAAACAGCATCTTGAAAAGATATTTGTACACCCATGTTCACAGCAGCATTATTCACAATAGCCAAAAGGCAGCTGCAACTCGAGTGTCCACGAACAGATGAAGGGATAAACAAAATGTGGTATATACAGCTGACCCTTGAACAACACGGGTTTGAACTGCGTGGGTCCACAAATACGTGGATTTTTTTCTAAAGTAAATATTCCAGTACTACATGATCCCCAGCTGGATAAATCCAAGAATATGGAGGAACTGCAGATATAGAGGGCTGGCTATGAGGTATACTCAGATTCTCAACTTTGTGGAGGGTTGGTGCCCCTGACCTCTGTGTTGTCTACGGATTAACTGTACATACAATGGAATATTATTCTGCCTTCAAAAAGAAGGAAATTCTGACACATGTTACAATACGGATGAACCTGGAAACATTATGCTCAGTGAAATCATCCAATCATAAAAAGACAAATACTGTATGATTCCACTTAAATGAGGCACCCAAAAGTCAAATTCATAGAAACAAAAGGAAAATTTCATTGCCAGGGGCTGGAGGGCGGGGAAAAATAAGGAGTTATTATTTAATGGGTACAGAGTTCTGAGGATGGATGGTGGTGACAGTTGCACAACAGTGTGAATGTAGTTAATACTACTGAACCATATACTTAAAAAAAGGCTAAGAGAGTACATTTCATGTTATGTGTATCACACCACGAAAAAAAGAGTCCGGTGAGTCCCGTGCCACTGCTAACAAAAGAGGTCCCCGCTCCCATGGAGGCCTTGCGATGTGGCCTGTGCTGACACGAAACTGTCCCTTTAACTCCAGATGAGACCACAGACAGGTCTGGCTCTCACCTGAGTTATCTGCAGTCTTCAAGTTCCACGAGGAAAGCGTACCCGTTATTCCAGACGCGGAGGCAGGTGGTCGGGTCGTAAGAGATGGTGAGCGGTTCTAAGCCAGGATCGTAGACACTGTCCCTCCACCGGACGTTGATGGGAGACTGGCGCTCACCTCCCGGGACCAGGTCCACGCTCTCCCAGAGAGGGTGCACTAGGAGAAAGCATATCGGGTCTGTCCTCGAGATGACACTAGCTGGAATCCCGCTGGGGGGATGATATGGTCCCATGTAAGCGTGTATGCTGGGTTCACCTCTTACGTGAGCCAGCTGTGAGGATTAGGCAGCCATCCTGCAAAGCCTGGGTAGAATGTTAGCATTGCTAAGGTCCCTGGAGTCCTGCCACATGGATAGCTATGACACTGTATATATTAAGGTGTACACGCACACTCTGTCCCACACGGGTGCTGATGACATCACTGACGGTGATTTTTCTACCAAAGAGTCAAGCGCCAGGTCTTTGTGGCAAGTCCCTGATAAATCTCAGGAAACTTCTTATAACAAAGAAAGAGCTATCCACACATGATGGATGGAACCCACATGTATAATTCGGGTGGTCCAGCTCTCTGCCCTTTAGAATCAGCACTGATGGGCAGAACCGAGACCAACAGGAAAGCTGGACAAAATATGAATCAAGATAAATCATTACCAACGACCCTCTGCAACTCACCCCACCACGGAGAATGAGTCTGAGGACTGGCGAAAGTGACAAGGCAGCTGCTGCCCAGTCAAACCCCCTGTGCATGGCAGGGTCACTGGCACTCCACTTGTCATAAAAAACAAGCTTGCCTCTGGTTTCCTCTTACAGAGGAGACGGTTC
>NW_021697627.1:0-5183 GCF_005190385.1 Monodon monoceros | reverse complement strand
TATTTTAAGTGGAATTATTTTCTTAATTCATTTTTGGATTGCTCTTTTCTAATGAATAGAAATACAATTGGGAGGACGGCTTGAAGATGGCGGAAGAGTAAGACGCGGAGATCGCCTTCCTCCCCACGGATACACCAGAAATACATCTACACGTGGAACAACTCCTACAGAACATCTATGAAGGCTGGCAGAAGATCTCAGACCTCCCAAAAGGCAAGAAACTCCCCCACGTACCTGGGTAGGGCAAAAGAAAAAAAAGGAAAAACAGAGACAAAAGAATAAGGACGGCACCTGCACCAGTGGGAGGGAGCTGTGAAGGAAGAAAAGTTTCCACACACTAGGAAGCCCCTTCGCGGGCGGAGACTGCGGAAGGCGGAGGGGGAAGCTTCGGCACCGCGGAGGAGTGCACAGCGACTGGTGCGGAGGGCAAAGCGGGGAGATTCCAGCACAGAGGATTGGTGCCGACCGGCACTCACCAGCCCGAGAGGCTTGTCTGCTCACCCGCCGGGGCGGGCAGGGCTGCGAGCTGAGGCTCGGGTTTCGGTTTCGGTTGGAGCGCAGGGAGAGGACTGGGATTGGCGGCTTGAACATAGCCTGAAGGGATTAGTGCACCACGGCTAGCCGGGAGGAAGTCCGGGGAAAAGTCTGCACCTGCCGAAGAGGCAAGAGACTTTTTCTTCCCTCTTTGTTTCCTGGTGCACGAGAAGACGGGTTTAAGAGCGCTGCTTAAAGGAACTCCAGAGACGGGTGCGAGCTGTGGCTAAAAGCGCGAACCCCAGAGACGGGCAGGAGACGCTAAGGCTGCTGCTGCCGCCACCAAGGGGCCTGTGTGCGAGCACAGGTCACTCTCCACACCCCTCTTCCGCGGAGCCTGTGCAGCCTGCCACTGCCAGGTTCCCGGGATCCAGGGACAACTTCCCCAGGAGAACACACGGCGGGCCTCAGGCTGGAGCAACGTCACGCCGGCCTGTGCCGCCGCAGGCCCGCCCCGCACGCAGTGCCCCTCCTTTCCCCCCCGCCCCCCTCCGGCCTGAGTGAGCCGGAGCCCCCGAATCAGCGGCTCCTTTAACCCCGTCCTGTCTGAGCAAAAAACAGACGCCCTCCAGCGACCTACACGCAGAGGCAGGGCCAAATCCAAAGCTGAGCTCCTGTGAGCTGTGAGAACAAAGAAGAGAAAGGGAAATCTCTCCCAGCAGCCTCAGAAGCAGCGGATTAAAGCTCCACAATCAACTTGATATACCCTGCATCTGTGGAATACCTGAATAGATAAGGAATGATCCCAAATTGAAGAGGTGGACTTTAGGAGGGAGATCTATGATTTTTTTCCCTTTTCCTCTTTTTGTGAATGGGTAGGTGTATGCTTCTGTGTGAGATCTTGTCTGTATAGTCTTGCTTCCACCATTTGTCCTAGGGCCCTATCCGTCCATGGTTTTTAAAAAAATTTTTTTTTCTTAATAATTAATTTTAATTGTAATAACTTTATTATACTTTACCTTCGTTCTTTCTTTCTTTCTTTCCTTCCTTCCTTCCCTCCTTTAGACAACGAATCACCCCAAATTGAGGAGGTGGTCTCTGAGAGCAAGATTTATGATTTTTCCCCTTTTACCTCTTTTTGTGAGGGTGTATGTGTATGCTTCTGTGTAAGTTTTTCTCTGTATAGCTTTGCTTCCAACATTTGTCCTAAGGTTCTATCCGTCCCTTTTTTTTTTTCTAAATATTTTTTAATTCAATAACTATATTATACTTTATTTTATTTTTACTGTATCTTCTCTCTTTCTGTCTTTTTTCCTTCTTTCCCTCCTTCCTTCCTTCCTCCCTCCCTCCCTCCCTCCCTCCTTTATTTCCTTCTTTGCTTCTTTCTTCCTTCCTTCCTTTCCTCCTTTCCTTCTTTCTTTCCTCATACTTCTACTAATTCTCTCTACTTTTTCTCCCTTTTATTCTGAGCCGTGTGGATGAAAAGCTCTTGGTGCTCCAGCCAGGAGTCAGGGCTCTGCCTCTGAGGTAGGAGAGCCAACTTCAGGACACTTGTCAACAAGAGACCTCCCAGCTCCACATAATATTAAACGGCGGAAATCTCCCAGAGACCTCTGTCTTAACACCAGCACCCAGCTTCAGTCAACGACCAGCAAGCCACAGTGCTGGACAAGCTATGGCAAACAACTAGCAAAACAGGAACACAACCCCACCCATTAGCAGAGAGGCAGCCTAAAATCATAATAAGGCCACAGACACCCCAAAACACACCACCAGACGTGAACCTGCCCACTAGAGAGACAAGATCCAGCCTCATCCACCACAACACAGGCACTAGTCCCCTCCACCAGGAAGCCTACACAACCCACTGAAACAACCTTAGCCACTAGAGAAAGACATCAAAAACAACGGGAACTACAAACCTGCAGCCTGCAAAAAGGAGACTCCAAACACAGTAAGATAAGCAAAATGAGAAGACAGAAAAACACACAGCAGATGAAGGAGCAAGATAAAAATGCACCAGACCTAACAAATGAAGAGGAAATAGGCAGTCTACCTGAAAAAGAATTCAGAATAATGATAGTAAGGATGATCCGAAATCTTGCAAATAGAATGGACAAAATGCAAGAAACAGTTAACAAGGACCTAGAAGAAATAAAGATGAAAAAAGCAACGATGAACAACGCAATAAATGAAATTAAAAATACTCTAGAAGGGATCAATAGCAGAATAACTGAGGCAGAAGAACGGATAAGTGACCTGGAAAATAAAGTAGTGGAAAAAACTACTGCAGAGCAGAATAAAGAAAAAAGAATGAAAAGAACTGAGGACAGTCTCAGAGACCTCTGGGACAACATTAAATGCACCAACATTCGAATTATAGGGGTTCTAGAAGAAGAAGAGAAAAAGAAAGGGACTGAGAAAATATTTGAAGAGATTATAGTTGAAAACTTCCCTAATATGGGAAAGGAAATAGTTAATCAAGTCCAGGAAGCACAGACCGTCCCATACAGGATAAATCCAAGGAGAAATACGCCAAGACACATATTAATCAAACTGTCAAAAATTAAATACAAAGAAAGCATATTAAAAGCAGCAAGGGAAAAACAACAAATAACACACAAGGGAATCCCCATAAGGTTAACAGCTGATCTCTCAGCAGAAACCCTACAAGCCAGAAGGGAGTGGCAGGACATACTGAAAGTGATGAAGGAGAAAAACCTGCAACCAAGACTACTCTACCCAGCAAGGATCTCATTCAGATTTGATGGAGAAATTAAATCCTTTACAGACAAGCAAAAGCTGAGAGAGTTCAGCACCACCAAACCAGCTTTACAATAAATGCTAAAGGAACTTCTCTAGAAAAGAAACACAAGAGAAGGAAAAGACCTATAATAATGAACCCAAAACAATTTAGAAAATGGGAATAGGAACATACATATCGATAATTACCTTAAATGTAAATGGACTAAAGGCTCCCACCAAAAGACACAGGTTGGCTGAATGGATACAAAAACAAGACCCTTATATATGCTGTCTACAAGAGACCCACTTCAGACCTAGAGACACATACAGACTGAAAGTAAGGGGATGGAAAAAGATATTCCATGCAAATGGAAACCAAAAGAAAGCTGGAGCAGCAATTCTCATGTCAGAAAAAAGATACTTTAAAACAAGACTATTACAAGAAACAAAGAAGGACACTACATAATGATAAAGGGATCAATCGAGGAAGAAGATATAACAATTGTAAATATTTATGCACCCAACATAGGAGCACCTCAATACATAAGGCAAATACTAACAGCCATAAAAGGGGAGATCGACACTAACACATTCATAGTAGGGGACTTTAACACCCCACTTTCACCCATGGACAGATCATCCAAAATGAAAATCAATAAGGAAACACAAGCTTTAAATGATACATTAAACAAGATGGACTTAATTGATATTTATTGGACACTCCATCCAAAAACAACAGAATACACATTTTTCTCAAGTGCTCATGGAACATTCTCCAGGATAGATCATATTTTGGGTCACAAATCAAGCCTTGGTAAATTTAAGAAAATTGAAATTGTATCAAGTATCTTTTCTGACCACAATGCCATGAGACTAGATATCAATTACAGGAAAAGTTCTGTAAAAAATACACACACATGGAGGCTAAACAATACACTACTTAATATTGAAGTGATCACTGAAGAAATCAAAGAGGAAATAAAAAAATACCTAGAAACAAATGATAGTGGGGACACAACGACCCAAAACCTATGGGATGCAGCAAAAGCAGTTCTAAGGGGGAAGTTTATAGCAATACAAGCCCACCTTAAGAAGCAGGAAACATCTCGAATAAACAACCTAACCTTGCACCTCAAGCAATTAGAGAAAGAAGAACAAAAAACCCCCAAAGCTAGCAGAAGGAAAGAAATCATAAAAATCAGATCAGAAATAAATGAAAAAGAAATGAAGGAAACAATAGCAAAGATCAATAAAACTAAAACCTGGTTCTTTGAGAAGATAAACAAAATAGATAAACCGCTAGCCAGACACATCAAGAAAAAAAGGGAGAAGACTCAAATCAATAGAATTAGAAATGAAAAAGGAGAAGTAACAACTGACACTGCAGAAATAAAAAAAATCATGAGAGATTACTACAAGAAACTCTATGCCAATAAAATGGACAATCTGGAAGAAATGGACAAATTCTTAGAAATGCACAACTGCCAAGACTGAATCAGGAAGAAATAGAAAATATGAACAGACCAATCACAAGCATTGAAATTGAAACTGTGATTAAAAATCTTCCAACAAACAGAAGCCCAGGACCAGATGGCTTCACAGGTGAATTCTATCAAACGTTTAAAGAAGAGCTAACACCTGTCCTTCTCAAACTCTTCCAAAATATAGCAGAGTGAGGAACACTCCCAAATTCCTTCTATGAGGCCACCATCACCTTGATACCAAAACCAGACAAGGATGTCACAAAGAAAGAAAACTACAGGCCAATATCACTGATGAACATAGATGCAAAAATCCTCAACAAAATACTAGCAAACAGAGTCCAACAGCACATTAAAAGGATACACCATGATCAAGTGGCGTTTATTCCAGGAATGCAAGAATTCTTCAATATACGCAAATCTATCAATGTGATAAACCATATTAACAAATTGAAGGAGAAAAACCATATGATCATCTCAATA
>NW_021697626.1:0-3325 GCF_005190385.1 Monodon monoceros | reverse complement strand
TATTTTTCCATCTGTGCCCAGTTGGATATACTGGTCTTCCATATCTGGTTCAAAGGAGAACAAGATGCACCGAGATTAATTGTGAATTATAAATAGGAATGTTTATAGATATAGAAACGCTCTGGCTTGCATTTCCACATAGAGACTTTCTGGTACACTATATGGACGTTTTGATTAATGTTACATTCTTGGCTCGTTCTTCAGTTACTGCAACACACAGATTTCCGTCTACATGTACTATTAACTGTCATCTGAGCTTCCCACTCAGTACAGCTGATAATTACACATTCTGGAAGCTGAGTGTCACAACCAATTAACTTGACAGGCTTCACTGATTCGGGTAGAAATGGAGACTGTACAAATCTGTTTTGTAGTATCTCGGTAGATATAAAGAAGTGATTAAGTGCAAGGACTACAATAAAATAATACTGGCTTAAACCCAGGCACATGAGGAGTGAGTAGATCGATTTTGAGCTTTGGAGCCAAAGAGACCAAAGTTCAAATCCCAGTTCTGCCACTTCCTAGTTAAAAAGCCTCCAAAAAGTTACAGTCAACACCCCGTATCCTCAGTTGCAGAACCAGCAGATAAAGAGCGCCTTCTGTACTGTTTCATTGCATATAAGGGACTTGAGCATCCTCGGATTTTGGTACCTGTGAAAGGTCCTGAAACCAATCCCCCGCGGGCCAAGGGATGAGTGTACTTAGCCCTACTTTATCTTAAACTATATATCTACCCAAAAGTGCATTTTTAAAGGTGTCTGCTTCTTCCCCGCCCCCGGCGACAGGGTGGGGCAGGTGGGCGGCCAGGCCTGCTGTCACCGCTCCACTGTCTCCGTCGCCGTCACCGCTATGGCGGCCGCTGCAGCCTCGCGCAACCTCCGCGGGAGAACGGGTCGCCTCGTGGGACAAAATACAGCAGCACTCAGCCTTCGCCCGCCGTAGCCCGGGAGGTGGAAGGGGAGGAAGGAGGAAGAGCCCTGGTTCTTAAAGGAAATAAATAAATGTCTGTTCAACCTACCAGCTTAAGAAATGGAACTGATCAATACTCTTTTTTTTTTTTTTTTTTGGTGGCGGGGGGGTGGTCAGTAGTCGTAGCTCGAGGGCTGTAGAGCGCTGGCGCAGTAGTTGTGGCGCGGCATGTGGGAACTTCGCGGACCAGGGCTGGAACCCGTGTCTTCTGCATCAGCAGGCAGATTCTTAACGACTGTGCCACCATGGAAGCCTATGTGATTTGAGGGTTTAAATCACTGATTTAGGAGATAGATTGAGTGATGAAGGAATGATAACACTTCAGTCTGTGATTCTGAATTCAGACTTTATGTATTAACTATTTTGTACCATGCGACTGCACTTGAACTACCTGTGTGTAAAAGGACAGTTTATCATCCTCTATCAGAAGAGTCTGAAACATGAGATTTGAAAAGATTTGACTCTACCTAAGACTAGAAGAAAGTCCACCTTCTTTTTTTTTATTTTTTAATTTAATTTAATTTTTTTTATACAGCAGGTTCTTATTAGTCATCAATTTTATACACATCAGTGTATACATCTGACCAGTACTCTTGAAGCTCCTAGAATTTGACCCATTCTCATATTCCCTTCCTCCGTGGTGGTAACTCAAAGCCTCTCTTAATCATTCCCTTCCTTTCCTCTATAGTTTCCCCACCCCTATATGTATCTCTAAATACACTTATAGTCGGCTTACCTGCTCTGAACTGTAGAATAATGTTATGTGCGCCTTACTGCACTTGTTCCACGCTGTGTCTAGAATTAGTTCACATTGATGTATGTGGCTGGAGATCACTTCTTTTCACTGCTATCTAGCATTCCACCGATTGAATATAAAACAACATATGTAACCATTCTACTGGTGATGTGGCCATTTGAGATCCTTGTTCTTATGATCATTATTAAAAGAAGCACTTCTGTACAGCTTTTCCCAGTGTATCATTGTCAGTTGTTCTAGAGCAGGAGTCAGCAAATTACAGCCCAAGGGCCAAATCCAGGCTGCCATCAGTTTTTGTAAATAAAGCTTTATTAAAAAATAGTCACGTTCATTCATTTACATATTGTCTATGGTTGCTTCCCACCACTGTATCACAGGATCCCATTTGCTCTCCTGAACAGTGCCTCCTTCCCCCAGACCGCAACACAAAATCTCTGTATCCCTCCAAACAGACTAGTTTTTTTCCCTTTTTTGAAAAAAATCACCATCTTTATAGTCTCTTAAAGAACCACCTGGAATTATTAGCAATTGCTTTTAAAAACTAATTCCCTTTTCTTGAAAGCAAGAACATTAAATTTCAAACACTCTGAAAGGTAACGGGATATCCTTGTGTTCATCTTGGGGATAGTAATTTAGACATGACTGAGAGGAATGTTTATGCTGTTTAGAAATAAAATGGTTGTTCTTTTCACAGATTTCTACCTCCTGCTTCCTATACTTCATACTCATTCTCACCCAGAGGCAATCCTTTCTAGGAATAATTCTATTCTATCTCCCTGAAGCAACTTGGTCTAGAAACAGTCAAAAGATGATTCCTTAGGAAACCAAATGTGTGGGCTAGTTTGGCCAAATGTGTGGCTAGCTACTACAAGAAGAATGCCAAGAATCTCTCACATCATGTGAGCTTTTGGAAGGAAATTCATTGCCTCCCATCTTTACAAGTGATTCCAATCCCATGCCTCAGAGCTTCACTGGGCAGTCCCAGAGGTAGCTTCATCTTGAAGCCTGTTATTTGCTTCCGGTAGAAATATGTTGCTCCCTAATAAGTAGTAAATGTGGTTTTTGGAAAATCCTTGGAACTTAATGCCATAGAGACTAGACCTTGGGAAATCTTATTTCCCTTGATAACCAGCCTTCTTGGATGGGTTCAAAGCCTATTTTCAGCTTTGACATGTTTTAATTAAGCAAGTTACTTGACTACTCATTTCCATGGTTTTTCCAACAAGCATTTTAAAATAGGCAGCAACTAGGAGAAAGGCATAGTGCTGGTACAGATAAAGATGAATCTGAAATAGCCCTTCTCCGTATGGACAGCACCACTTACAATATTTGCAGAACTCGGTGCAAAATGAAAATGCAGGACCACTTGTTGGAAAATTTTTAAGATTTTCAAGATGGTGATAACATAGCATTCAACTAAGTGTGAGGTCCTTCTAAACACGGGGTACTGTGCAACTCATGTCTATGAAAGCCAGCCTCATAATCTAGTGGATGACATAGACACAAGTTAGCTACCTGATAAAGCAACACAGAACTTATGTGAAACATCTGCACAAGTAACAACTTATCGTATAGACATGTAATTCTAAAGGATAATCA
>NW_021697625.1:0-3249 GCF_005190385.1 Monodon monoceros | reverse complement strand
CGAACCTCACCAATGCTATCAGCCCGAAGTGCCCAGCCTTATGTCTCACCCAGCTCTGGATGTAGATGTGGTAATCCAGGTTGCATCACAAGCCCTGAATGAATTATTTAAGAATTGCTCTCTATTTCACTATCATTGTGTTTTGTTTTTGAAATTTATTTTGATAATGGGATTTATCGGATTTTCACTGCTGCATTTAGGCCGCTGTACACACGCTTGATTTCCTTATGGAGACATATAAATCCATGGGTTTTAAGACTCTTACTTGTCAGGTATATTCCCAGGCGTTGAATATGGGGTGTTGAGTCCATTTTGTTGAGCAAGGGGTAGGTCTTGTCTATTATATATTTGGCTTATGGAACGGTATCTGTGCTTATTTCAATCTCTTGTTTTATGCAGTACCCCAACTCACCTTTTCCCTTAAGCAAGCATAAGTTGATTTTCTAAATTTGAGACTCTGTTCTGTTTTGTAATTCAGTTCCTATGTAGCCAAGGTTATATTCCGTGTATTAGTGATATCTTATGATGTTTCTTTTTGTGTGTGACTTATTTCAATTAGAATCATCATACCTGAATCCACTCATTATGCCGTGACGGGCCTGATGACATAGATTTCATTGCTGAGTGATATTCCATTGTACGTGCATACCACATTTTCTTCATACATTTTTCACGTTCTGGGATATTTAACTTGTACTGTAGACAAGGTTCTTGTAAAAATAGATGTCCAAAACTTTGGGGTGGCTGTGTCTTTTTGATTTTATTTTCCCTAAGCTATAGGACCATAAGTGGAAGTGCCATAGGCTCCGTTGCTTTGTTTTTTAGGTGTTTCAGTGTACACCGTACCCTTTTCCAGAGTGGCTGTTGGCAATTTACATCCCGCCCATCAACATAACAAGGCTCCCTGTTCTCCAAGGCCTGTCCTGATTTTCTGGATTTTTCACTTTTTTCAGATGGCCCTTTTGACCGGGGGACAGTGAGACTTCATTGTAGTGCAGATTTCCTTTACAAGCTTGCTTGGTTGCCCAAAAAGGGCATATGCGTTTTTTCCTGAGTATATTCAGGAAAAAACGCATATACTCTTTTGAGCCAAGTGCATCATTGTCGACGTTCTGTCTCTTTTCCTAGGCTTTTAATGCAATTCCAGTGTACCTCGTGAAATCGGATTCATGCAATTCTGCCCCGATTTCAAGTCCTGTTCGCCACCTTACTTCAATATATTTTTGGACGATAGCTGTCATTTATAACTTGGCAGGTTTGTTAATTACAGTGCCCATCAGCTCCTTTCTTCTACTTGCTTTCTTGTGACCTGGCCGCAAAACCACAGGATTGCTTCAGGCCCTAATCTGGTTCCGGCACGGCATGCTGAGCCTTTGGTTAATTCCTCATCCTGGTGGGAAATGAGAGTTAAATTTGCCCGTCCAGACACCTAAAGCTAGTCTCTCATTGGTTCTCCCTATTCTTGTTCATCTTGCGCAGAAATTGTAGACTGTGCAAAACAGGAGGTTAAAGGCACTGACTCTCCAAGTGGGGAGAGTGTTATTAAACCGTCTGGAATGGGGAATCCGAGTATCAGGGGACGAAAACTGAGATGCATTATAAAACGTTGCCTGGTCACACGGACCATACTCTGGGTTTCCCATGCATGCCTTAGCTGAAGGAAGAATCCCTTAAACCTGGAGAGTTCGGACCGATGGAATGGGTACCATGCAGTATGACTTCTAAGGGTCTGCGTTTGCTCACTGAACCTCACCAATGCTATCAGCCCGAAGTGTCCAGCCTTATGTCTCACCCAGCTCTGGGGGTAGATGTGATAAATCCAGGTTGCATCACAAGCCCTGAATGAATTATTTAAGAATTGCTCTCTATTTCACTGTCATTGTGTTTTGTTTCTGTAATTTATTTTGATAATGGGATTTAATGGATTTTCACTGCTGCATTTATGCCGCTGTACACATGCTTGATTCTCTTATGGAGACATATAAATCCATGGGTTTTAAGATTCTTACTTGTCAGGTATATTCCTAGCCGTTGAATATGGGGTGTTGAGTCCATTTCGTTGAACAAGGAGTAGGTCTTGACTCTTAAATATTTGGCTTATGGAACGGTATCTGTGCTAATTTCAATCTCTGGTTTTATGCAGCACCCCAATTCACCTTTCCCCATAAGCAAGCATAACTTGTTTTTCTAAATTTGAGACACTATTCTGTTTTGTAATTCAGTTCATGTGTAGCCAAGTTTACATTCCGTGTATTAGTGATATCTTATGATGTTTCTTTCTCTGTGTGACCAATTTCACTTAGAATCATCGTACCTAAATCCACTCAATATGCTGAGACGGGCTTGATGACATAGATTTCATTGCTGAGTGATATTCCATTGCATGTACGTACCACAACTGCTTTATCCATTTCTCGCTTTCTGGGATATTTAACTTGTACCATAGATGAGCTTCTTGTAAACAGAGACGTCAGAAAATTTGCAATGGCTCTGTGTTTTTGTTGTTAATTTACCTAAGCTATAGGACCATAAGTGGAAGTGCCTTTGGCTCCGTTGCTTTGTTTTTTAGGTGTTTCAGGAAACACCATACATTTCTCCAGAGTGGCTGTTGGCAATTTACATCCCGCCCATCAGCATAACAAGGCTCCCTGTTTTCAATGGCTTGTCCTCCCTTTCTGGATTTTACACATTTTTCAGATGGCCCTTTTGACTGGGTGGCAGTGAGACTTCATTGTAGTGCAGATTTCCTTTACACGCTTGCTTGGTTGGCCAAAAAGGGCGTATGCGTTTTTTCCTGAATATATTCAGGAAAAAACGCATACGCCTTTTTTGACCAAGTGCATCATTGTCAACGTTCTGCCTGTTTTCCTATGCTTTAAATGCAATTCCAGTCTACCCTCTGAAATCGATTTCCTGCAATTCTGCCCTGCTTTCAAGTCCTCTTAGCAGCCTTCCTTCAATACATTTTTGGACGATAGGTGTCATTTATAACTCTACAGTTTTGTGAATTACAGTGCCCCGGAGCTCCTTTCTTCAACTCGCTTTCTTGTGAGCTGGCCGCAATACCGCTGGATTGCTTCAGGCCCTAATCTGGTTCTGGCATGGCATGCTGAGCCTTTGGTAATTCCTCTTCCTGGTGGGAAATGAGCGTTCCATTTGCCCGTGCAGACACCTACAGCTAGTCTCTCATTGGTTCTCCCTATTCCTGTTCATCTTGCCCAGAAATTGCACACTGTGACATATAGGAGG
>NW_021697624.1:0-4406 GCF_005190385.1 Monodon monoceros | reverse complement strand
TGACTGAATGCACAGCCTATAGTAGCACACACACACACACACACACGCATCAATATGAATCTATACACAGCCTATACCAGAACACAGACACACAAAGACACACAGACACACACACATGGCTCACAGTGCGTTAAAGCACAGCCTAGGCCAGCACACACACACAAGCAAAAGCCTCTCTGTGACTCAATGCACAGCCAATATCCACAAACACACACACACACACATGGCTCAATATGACTAAATGCACAGCATACAACAGCACACATACAGACACACGGATCACTATGACTCAATGGACAGAGTGTAACAGTGCTCACATACACAAACACAGCTCAATGTGACTCAATGCACAGCCTATAGCAGCACACACACACACACACGGCTAGCTGTAACTCAATGCAGAACTTATAACAACACACAGAGACACATACACTGCTCACTGTGAATGCATAACCTGTACCAGGACCACACACACACACAGAAGGCTCACTGTGACTCTATGCACAGTGTATACCAGCACACAGACAAAAAGACAACACACAGACACACGGATCAATTTGTCTCAATGCATAGCCTATATCAGCACCCAGAGACACACACAAACACAGCTCATGTTGAGTCAATGCAAAAACCATACCAGGACAGAGACACACACAAAGAGACTCACGGCTCATTGTAACTCAAATCACAGCCTATACCAGCACAAACAAACACACACGGCTCACTGTGAGTCAGTGCACATCCTATAACAGGACACACACAGAAACATGACTTAAGTGACTCAATGCACAGCCCATTGCAGCACACACACAAAGAGACACACAGGGCTTCCCTCGTGGCACAGTGGTTGTGAGTCCACTGCTGATGCATGGAACACGGGTTTGTGTCCCGGTCCGGGAGTATCCCACATGCCATGGAGCAGCTAGGCCTGTGAGCCATGGACAGTGGGCTTGTGTGTCCGGAGCCTGTGCTCTGCAACGGAAGAGGCTACAAAAGTGAGAGGCACGAGTACCGCAAAAAAAACCCCCAAAAGAACAGAAAGAGACCCACAAACTTTCACATGGCTAAAAATTACACAATGCACAGCCTATACCAGCACACAAACACACACACACACATACATATGGCTCACTGAGATTCAATGCACAGCCTGTACCAACACTCAAATACACACACATATGGCTCACTGTGCCTCAATGCACACCCAATACCAGCACACAAACACACAGGGGCCACTGTGATTCAATGCACAGCCTATACCAGAACACACACACATACACACAAGCATGGTTCACTGTGACTCAAGGCACAGCTTATACCAGCACAAACACACACACACACAAATGTCTAACTGTGATAGAATGCAGAGCCTATAGCAGCACACACACAGACACACATGGCTCACTATGACTGAATGCACAGCCTATAAAAGCACACACACACAGATGAATCAATGTGACTCAATGAACAGCCTATAACCACACACAGACAAAGACACATACACACAGAGCTCATAGTGAGTGAATGCACAGCTTATACAAACACACACACACAACACACGGTTCACTGTGACTCAATGCGCAACCTATACCGGAACACACACACACACTCACGGCTCAGTGTGACTCAATGCACATCCTGTTCCAGCATACAAACACACAACAATGCACACACACACACACGGCTCACTGTGAGTGAGTGACCAGCGAATATCAGCACACGCACAAACAGACACACATATACACACGGTTCACTCTAACTCAAAACACAACTTATACCAACGCACATACACGGCTCACTGTGACTCAATGCACAGCCAATACCAGCACACACACACACACACACACACAGACACACGGAAAACTGTGACTCAATGCACAGATTATAGCCACACACACAAACACACACACAAAAACGGATCAATTTGACTCAATGCACAACCTATATCAGCACACAGACACACAGAGACACACACACAAATGGCTCACAGTGAGTGAATGCACAAACAATACTAGCACACAAACACACACAAACAGATGGCCTCCTCATTGTGATTCAAGGCATAGCTTATATCCACACACACACACACACACGGCTCACTGTGAGTCAATGCACAGCCAACAACAGCACACACAAACACACACACATGACTTAATGTGACTAAATGCACAGCCCATACCAGCACACACACAGACACACAACCTTTCACATGGATCACGGTTACTCAATGCAAAGCTTATACAAGCATACAGACACATATCCACACACACAAAACACACAAGGCTCACAAAGACTCAATGCACAGCGTATACCAGCACACACACAAACACGGCTCATTGTGATTCAATGGAAAGCCTATACCAGCACACTCACAAACACACAAATAAAAGGCTCACTGTGACTGAATGCACAGACAATACCAGTACACACACACACACACACACACACAAGAATCAATGTGACTCAATGAAGAGCATATAGCAGCACAGGGACACACAGAGACCCACAGACACATGGGTTACAGAGCCTTAAAGTGAGCCTATAGCAGCACACAAGCACACAGACACAAGAACGAATCAATGTGACACAATGCATAACCCATAGCAGCGCACAGACACTGACACGCACACATGGCTCAATATGACTGAATGCACAGCCTGTACTAGAACACACACACAGAGCTGACTCTGACTCAATACACAACCTATACAAGACCACACATAAGTCTCACTGTAACTCAATGCACTGTCCATACCATCACACACACAGACACACACAAAAAGAGACAGTTAATGGTGACTCAATGTACAACATCTACCAGCACACACAAACATATACACAAGGCTCACTGTGATTAAATGCACAGCATCTATCAGCACACACAAACACACAAGCACACATAAGGATCATTGTGACTCAAGGCACAGCCTATACCAGTGCAAACACACACCACAGTGTGACATAATGCTCAGCCTGTACAGCACACACACACCTCAACATGACTCAGTGCACAGCCTATTCCAGCACAAACACACACACACACACGACTCATTGTGACTCAATTCACAGATTAGAGCAGCACACATGACCACACACACAACAGAGACACATAGCCCCTGTGATTCAATCCACAGCCTGTACTAGCACACACACACACACACAATGGGATTCAGTACACAGCCCATGCCAGCACAGACAAACAAACACACAAATGGCTCACTGTGACTCACTGCAGAGTGTATGCCAGCACACACACACACACAGAGACACTGCTCACTGTTAGGCTTTTAGCACAGCCTATACAAGCACACACACACAAACACACATATACATGTTCATGATGTCAAAATGCACAGCCTATAGCAGCACACACACACACAAACACACACACGGCTCAATGTGACTCAAGGCACAGCCCATACCAGCACACACACAAACACACACACATGGATCACTTTGAATCAATGCCCAGGCAATTACAGCACACACACACAGACACACACACATGCACACACACAAACACACATGGCTCAATATTACTCAATGCACAGTGCATACCAGCACACACACAAGCAGACACACACAGCTCACTGTGACTCAATTCACAGCCTATTACAGCACACACACACACACACACGACTCTCTGTGACTCAATGCATATCCTATACCAGCACACACACATAAATGGCTCAATGTGATTTAATGCATAGACTATAGCTGCACACCCCCACACACACAGCTCACTGTGACTGATTGCACAGCCTATAGTAGCACACACACACACACGGATCAATGTGACTCAATGCACTGCATATAACAGCATGCAGACACACACACATGGCTCACAGTGAATCAAAGGACAGCCATACCAGCACACACATGCAAGTGAACGGATCTCTGTGACTCAATGCACAGCCTATACCAGCAAACACACACACACACACACAGATGGCTCACTGTGATTAATGGACAGCCTATAATGGCACACACACACACAACAGCTAACTGGGACTCAATGTACAGCCAATAACAGCACACACACACACACATACACACATCTCAAAGTGACTGAGTGCACAGCCTATATCAACAGACACACACACACACGGCTCACTGTGACTCAATGCCCAGTCTAAACAAGCATACACGACTACACACACCAAAAAACACACTTCTCCCTGTGACTCAATGCACAGCCTATAGCAGCACAAACACACACACACAAGCACACACACACAGACACCTGTCACTGTGACTCAATGCACAGCCCACACCAGGAAACACAATCACACACACCAACAAATAAATGGCTCACTGTGATTTAATGCGAGCCCTACGGCCACACACACATGTACACGGCTCACTGTGACTGAATGCACAGCCTATAGTAGCACACACACACACAC
>NW_021697623.1:0-10199 GCF_005190385.1 Monodon monoceros | reverse complement strand
ATTTCAGTGCTTGTGACTGGTCTGTTTATAGTTTCTATTTCTTCCTGGTTCAGTCTTGGAAGGTTATGCTTTTCTAAGAATTTGTCCATTTCTTCCAGGTTGTCCATTTTAGTGGCATATAGTTGCTTGTAATAATCCCTCATGATCCTTTGTATTTCTGCAGTGTCACTTGTTACTTTTCCTTTTTCATTTCTAATTCTGTTGATTCGAGCCTTATCTCTTTTTTTCTTCATGAGTCTGGCTAGTGCTTTATCAATTTTGTTTATCTTCTCAAAGAACCACCTTTTAGTTTTACTGATCTTTGCTATTGTTTCCTTCATTTCTTTCATTTATTATCTCATCTGATCTTTATGATATCTTTCCTTCTGCTAACTTTGGGTTTTCTTTGTTCTTCTTTCACTAACTGATTTAGGTGTAAGGTTAATTTGTTTATTTGAGATGTTTCTTGTTCCTTGAAGTAGGATTGTATTGCCCTATACTTCCTTCTTAGAACTGCTTTTGCTGCATCCCATAGGTTTTGGGTTGTCATATTTTCATTGTCATTTGTTTCTAGGTATTTTTTGATTTCCTCTTTGATTTCTTCAGTGATCTCTTGGTTATTAAGTAGTATATTTTTTATCATCCAGGTTTCTGTATTTTTTACAGATTTTTTTCCTATAATTGATATCTAGTCTCATGGCATTGTGGTCAGAAAAGATACTTGATACGATTTCAATTTTCTTAAATTTATCAAGGCTTGATTTGTGACCCAAGATATGGTCTATCCTGGAGAATGCTGCATGAGCACTTGAGAAGAAAGTGTATTCTGTTGTTTCGGATGGAATGTCCTATACATGTCAATTAATTCCATCTTGTTTAATGTGTCTGAAAGCTTGTGTTTCCTTATTTATTTTCATTGTGGATGATCTGTCCATTGGTGAAAGTGGGGTGTTAACATCCCCTACTATTATTGTGTTAGTGTCAATTTCCCCTTTTATGGCTGTTAGCATTTGCCTTAGGTATTGAGGTGCTCCTATGTTGGGTGCATAAATATTTACAATTGTTATATCTTCTTCTTGGATCGATCCCTTGATCATTATGTAGTGTCCTTCTTTGTCTCTTGTAATAGTCTTTATTGTAAAGTCTATTTTGTCTGATATGGGAATTGCTACTCCAGCTTTCTTTTGATTTCCATTTGCATGGAATATCATTTTCCATCCCCTCACTTTCAGTCTGTATGTGTCCCTAGGTTTGAAGTGGGTCTCTTGTAGACAGCATATGTATGGCTCTTGTTTTTGTAACCATTCAGCCAGTCTATGTCTTTTGGTTGGAGCATTTAATCCATTTACATTTAAGGTAGTTATCGATATGTATGTTCCTATTACCTTTTTCTTAATTGTTTTGGGTTTGTTATTGTAGGTCTTTTCCTTCTCTTGTGTTTCCTGCCTAGAGAAGTCCCTTTAGCATTTGTTGTAAAGCTGGTTTGTTGGTGCTGAATTCTCTTAACTTTTGCTTCTGTGTAAAATTTTTAATTTCTCTGTCGAATCTGAATGAGATCCTGGCTGGGCAGAGTAATCTTGGTTGTAGGTTTTTCCCTTTCATCACTTTAAATATGTCCTGCCACTCCCTTCTGGCTTGCAGTTTCTGCTGAAAGATCAGCTGTTTACCTTATGGGGATTCCCTTGTATGTTATATGTTGCTTTTCCCTCAACCTCTTTTAATATTTTTTCTTTGTATTTAATTTTTGATAGTTTGCTTAATATGTGTCTTGGCGTATTTCTCCTTGGATTTATCCTGTATGGGACTCTGTGCACTTCCTGCACTTGTCTGACTATTTCCTTTCCCATATTAGGGAAGTTTTCAACTATAATCTCTTCAAATATTTTCTCAGCCCCTTTCGTTTTCTCTTCTTCTTCTGGGGCCCCTATAATTCGAACGTTGGCACATTTAATGTTGTCCCAGAAGTCTCTGAGATTGTCCTCAATTCTTTTCAGTCTTATTTCTTTATTCTGCTCTCTGGTAGTTATTTCCACTCTTTTATCATCTAGGTCACTTCTCCGTTCTTCTATCTCAGTTATTCTGCTATTGATTCCTTCTAAAGAATTTTTAATATCATTTATTGTGTTGTTCATCATTGTCTGTTTGCTCTTTAGTTCTTCTGTGTCCTTGTTAAACGTTTCTGGTAATTTCTCCATTCTATTTCCAACATTTTGGATCATCTTTACTATCATTGCTCTGAATTCTTTTTCAGGTAGACTGCCTATTTCCCCTTCATTTGTTTGGTCTGATGGGTTTTTACCTTGCTCCTTCATCTGCTGTGTGTTTCTCTGTCTTCTCATTTTGCTTAACTTACTGTGTTTGGGGTCTCCTTTTCTCAGGCTGAAGGTTTGTAATTCCCCTTGTTTTTGGTGTCTGCCCCCAGTGGGTAAAGTTGGTTCAGTGGGTTGTGTAGGCTTCCTGCTTGAGGAGACTGGTGCCTGTGTTCTGGTGGATGAGGCTGGATCTTGTCTTTCTGGTGGGCAGGACCGCGTCCAGTGGTGTGTTTTGGGGTGTCTGTGAACTTAGTATGATTTTAGGCAACCTCTCCTCTAATGGGTGGGGTTGTGTTCCTGTCTTGCTAGTTATTTGGCATGGGATGTCCGGCACCACACCTTGATGGTCCTTGAGTGGATCTGGGTCTTTGTGTTGAGATGGAGATCTCTGGGAGAGCTCTCGCCAACTGATATTACGTGGGGCCGGGAGGTGTCTGGTGGTCCAGTGTCCTGAACTTGGCTCTCCCACCTGAGAGGCTCAGACCTGACCCCCTGCTGGAGCACTGAGACCCTGTCAGCCACATGGCTGGTTTTGTTACCACCCTCTGGAGTCAGTCCCTAACAACAGTCCTCCTGCCCAGTGTCTCTCAGGACAATAGAACAAAACTGAGCTCAGTTCAGAAGCAAAGGAAAGCTTCATTCTTTGATTGAAGAATGGAGAGGCACAAGCTTATGCTCTAGAGCACATGCTGCCCTGTGTTTTTAATTTTAAATTCAATTTTTCATTGCTAGAATATAGAAAAGTGATTTATTTTGTATATTAACCTTGTATCTTGCAACCTTGCCATAATCGCTTATTAATTCTGGGAGTCTTTTTATGATTGTTTTGGATTTTCTACATACACGATCATGTCATCTGTGCACAAAGATAGTTTTATGTTTTCCTTCCCAATACCTTAATTTTTTATGGAACTAATAGTTACCATTTATTAAGTACCTACTAAATCCTAGGAATTTTCAAATATTTTCTAATTAATCCTCACAATAATTCTATGAAATAGTTTAATCTCAACCAAGTGTCAGAAATTTTAAGTAATTTTCTGGTTTTCATGGCTGGTAATGGTGGATTTAGGACCCATAACCTAATCTGTATTGTTCTTTACTTGTCGTGCTTCCCTGCTTGTAAAATGTTGTAGAAATGTAGATCAGACAAAACTGTGCAAGATTTGAGGTTATTGGAGGCAACAAATGTAATAATTAAGGTGAAAGTGGTTTATAATGTCTTAGACCAATGTTAATGACAGAAAATGTTCTGCATGGACCAGGGAGTATTCATAATTGTAAACGAATTAAGGAATTTAAATTTTGGGCGAATGAAAAGTTTCCCTTATCAGCAGGCAGTCACTGTCTTTTGATACTTTATCATGTATTGTGGTTATGAAAATGTATAAGGTACTGTCTCTGTTCTGTTAGCTATACAGCTATGAAAACAAAAGCAAGTCATAATTTAATCCTTAAAATAATGTGTCAAATGGGTGATCAAGTCAATATATATATGCTAGAGGAGGTTAGAGGAGGGAGTGTTTCCTGAAGCCAGGCGGACAGGGAAGGCTCTTTGTAGCAGCTGGCACTCTCCCGCACTTCAATTTTAAGTTAGTGGGCAGACTCCATGATTGATGCTCTTCTTCCATAATGTCATTACATCATAAAATTGGGAAGAAAATGAAGGATCAACTAATCCCACTTTCTCATTTCACCAATGTGGAAATTAGGGCTCAGAGAGGGCAGATTTTTAGAATGTAGCTTTTTTGATGATAAAGTCAGTACTCAATTCTAAATGTATGTGGCTTTCAGATCTTTGTGCCTTAACATGTCTTTCCTTTTCTATAGGCAATTGTTTCCTTGGAAGATCTCAGAAAGAATGAGCTCTTTCGTGTTTATGTCACTGTTTATATCTAGGAAATTTGATTTAGGAGTTGAGTTGTCTGCCTCAAATACTTTTTAGAAGAAGGTGGGGTGGAAATAAATTAGCAAGTAAGCATAAATAGACATGAGTAGTCCTGGATAAAATGACATTCTTTAAATCTAAGGAAATCCTATATGATGAATCATACTTCATGCATTTCACATTATAGTTTGACCTTGAAGAGTTTTGTGGCTATTAAGGACAGTGTGATTTCATTCTTAAAAAGAATTGGTGGGTGGGATCTGGAATGGAAGAGGAAGAGAACAGTCATTTATTGAACACCTTTTATTTGCCCATTATTGGGCTAGATTTCATTTAACTTTAATCCTCCCATTATTCTGTGAGATCAATGTCATTATTTCTCCTTCTCTACTAAAGAGGTGCAGAAGTTCATATACCTGTTACGTGAAGCAGGTTTGCTCTAAAGCATGTGTCTTTTGCTCTGCAGTAGTTTACTTTATACAGTCTCCAAATTGGGTGGAATCTTAGGGTTCCTCATCTGTAAATGAGAATGTTATTACCTTTTTCATTTATATCCCACATAGGAACAAGTAAAACAGTCTTATTATCCAATTGGCTAAAGATATGAAAGTATTATGAAAAATATTACACTATTATTTTCAGTTAGAAGTGTGAGATCACAGCCTGCTGGCATTAAAAAAATTTTTTATTGAAGTATAGCTGATTAACAACATTGTATTAATTTCTGGTATACAGCAAAGTGATTCAGTTATACATGTATAAACATATTCTTTTTCATATTCTTTTCATTACTGTTTATTACAGGGTATTGAATATAATAGTTCCCTGTGCTATATAGTAGGACCTTGTTCTATTTTATACATAGTACTTTGTATCTGCTAATCCCAAACTCCTAATTTGTCCCTCTCTCACCCCCTTTCCCCTTTGGGAACCATAAGTTTGTTTTCTATGTCTGTGAGTCTGTTTCTGTTTTGTAAATAAGTTGATTTGTATCTTTTTCTTAGATTCCACATATAAGTAATATCAATTTGTCTTTCTCTGTCTGACTTAGTTCACTGAGTATGATAATCTCTAGGTCCATCCATGTTGCCGCAAATGGCATTATTTCATTCTTTTTTATGGCTGAGTAATATTCCATTGTATATATGTACCACATCTTCATTATCCATTCATCTGTCGATGGACACTTAGGTTGTTTCCATGTCTTGGCTATTGTAAACAGTGCTGCTATGAACACTGGAGTGCATGTATCTTTTCGAATTATAGTTTTTTCCGGTTATATACACAGGAGTGGGATTGCTGGGTCATATGATAGCTCTATTTTTAGTTTTTTAAGGAACCTCCATACTGTTCTCCATAGTGGCTACACCAATTTACATTCCCACCTGTTGGCATTTTAAGTCTGGAAGGCAGCACAATAGCATGGCCTCTGTGGTCACACATTTCTAGGTTTGAATCCAGTCTGTGCCACTCTCTAGTTTTGTGACTTAGGTTAAGATTCTTAGCCTCACTTTCTAAGTTTAAAATGGAGATAAAATATCACATAGGTCTATGGGGAACATTAAATCAGATGACAGGTGAAAAACATATTAGTTAGTTCTTTAGGCTCTGAGGAGAAGAGGTTTTACCCAAGCTACCTCTAGTAATGGGAATGAATTGTGAGGATATCATGTGGCAGTAAGAAAGAAGGATGATAGACAGAAAGTGTGGTATATACATACAATGGGATGTTATTCAGCCACAGAAAAGAAAGCAGTCCTGTCACGTGCTACAACATAGACAAATCTTGAGGAAATTATGCTAAGCGAGACAAGACAAACACACACGGACAAATACTACAGTTCCACTTTTTAAAAATATTTATTTATTTAATTTATTTGGTTGCACCAGGTCTTAGTTGCAGCACATGGGCTCCTTTGTTGTGGCTGCAGGGCTCCTTAGTTGCAGCAGGTGGACTCCTTTTTTGTGGCTCGCAGGCTTCTTAGTTGTGGCATGCATGTGGGATCTAGCTCCCTGACCAGGGATCAGACCCAGGCCCCCTGCATTGGGACTGCAGAGTCTTATCCACTGTGCCACCAGGGAGTCCCCATATGGTTCCACTTGTATGAGGTATTTACAGTAGTCAAACTCAGAAACAGAACGTAGAATGATGGTTTCCAGGGGTTAGGGGGAGGGGGAAATGGGGAGTAATTGTTCAATCGTGCATGTTTTAGTCTTGCAAGATGAAAAAAATCTTAAGAGATCTGCTGTACAACATTGTGGTTACAGTTAATACTGTACAGTACATTTAAGATTTTTTTAAGAGGATAAATCTCAAGTTACGTAGTTTCTACCCAATTTGAATACAAAAGAAGAAAGAAGGATCCTAGGGGAACCATCAAAAGGCTTTTGGAAGACCAAAAGTAGTTCAAATAAATGATCCGATTGGACAACTGACAATGTACTTAAGGGACCTACAAAGCTGAAGTGCCAGAGTTTTATTTTTTAAGGTTTTAATATTACGTTACAATCAGTGCATAGTCATAAAGGTAAAACTCAAGTGTGTGAACTGCTACAGACATGTTTTGGTGTTAAGTAATTTTACAATTTTTTTAAATTGCAGTATAATTGCTTTACAATGTTGTGTTAGCTTCTGCTGCACAGTGAAGTGAATGAGCCATACACATACGCACATCCCCTCCCTCTTGGACCTCCCTCCCCACCACCATCCCACCCAACTAGGCCATCACACAGCACCAAGCTGAGCTCCCTGTGCTATACAGCAGGTTCCTACTAGCTATCTATTTTACACATGGTAGTGTATTTACGTCAAACCTAATCTCCCAATTCATCCCACCCTCCCCTTTCCCTACCATCCACACAACTGTTCTCTACATCTGCCTTTCTATTCCTGTCCTGCAAATTGGTTCATCTGTACCATTTTTCTAGATTCCATATATATGCGTTAACATACGATATTTGTTTTTCTCTTTCTGACTTACTTCACTCTGTATGACAGTCTCTAGGTCCATCCACATCTCTACAAATTACCCAATTTCATTTCTTTTTATGGCTAAGTAATATTCCATTATATATATATGTGCCACATCTTTATCCATTCATCTGTCAATGGACACTTAGGTTGCTTCCATGTCCTGGCTATTGTAAATAGTGCTGCAGTTAACATTGTGGTACATGTGTCTTTTTGAATTATGGTTTTCTCAGGGTTTACACCCAGTAGTGGGATTGCTGGGTCACATAGTAGTTCTATTTTTAGTTTTGTAAGGAACTTTCCATACTGTTCTCCATAGTGGCTGTATCAATTTACATTCCCATCGACAGTGCAGAAGGCTTCCCTTTTCTCCACACCCTCTCCAGCATTTATTGTTTGTAGATTTTCTGATGATGGCCATTCTGACCTGTGTGAGGTGATGCCTCATTGTAGTTTGAATTTGCATTTCTCTAATAAGTAATTTTACAATTTTGAATTCCATATTTTGTAGACAACTGTGTCAATATAATTGCAATACTTCGAACCCCTGCCTTCATCTCTGGGAACAATAGATTTTCTTGCCGACCCTTTCATTAGATATACAAGTATATTTTAAAACCACAAGCTTGCATATCCTTTTTAAACAAATTTGATAAGTTTTCTTTTTACTTTTTTCAAAATATTACACATAAAGCTTGGCTCATTTCCAGTAATATTGCCTATTCAATTTCATTCTAAAATGTCATTTGTGTTACCTTTGGCCAAGTTTTTAAATAATATTTCCTTATTGATTATATGTAGGTGATAAATTTCCACTTATTCTCTAACTTATGAAGGTATATCAGATTACTCTTCAATTTGGCATGCCAAAATTTGTCCATATCAGCAAATATTTAAAGCAGAATAGGTAACCAAGATTTTCTTTAATAGAACATTAATCCAGTATACAGACTTCCTATAAAATATTTGATGTTTAAAAAAATCATGTAGAAAGAGCCATGAGAGATAAAGCAGAATGAGACCCAAGATCCAGGTATTGTGCCCTTTACATTTTGGTCCCAATATCCTTTTATAATTGTATCTATCAGTATTTTCAGTCACCTCTTGTCACAGTTGAATTAAGCGCTGCAATATTACTTTTCCTCCAAATATAGTTCTCTTGAGCCTCACTCATATATCTATGTGTTCAGACCATTCATCTCTCAAGGCTTTTTTTCAAATTTCATGTCTCCTATAATCCTTTTCTTAATATTTCAGCTGATAGTAATTTTTTTCATTCTAAATTCCCATGCCACTTTATCTTTCGGCAGTTATCACTTTTTATTTCAAAGTAAAGCTATATTGGGCATATGCCTTGTCTACTCTATTACAAGACCCTTGAAAGCAAGACTTTTATCTGATTCATCTTCAGTAACTTCCACTGACTTTGAAATTGATGCTCAGTAATGACTCAGCGAATCGTTGAGTTTGACTACGCGTGCGGCCGAAGCAAGCACAATGAATGAATAGTTTTGTTAGAGCTAATGGAAAATGAGAAGTGGTCTTTTTTTTTTTTTTTTGCGGTACGCGGGCCTCTCACTGTTGTGGCCTCTCCTGTTGCAGAGCACAGGCTCCGGACACGCAGGCTCAGCAGCCATGGCTCACGGGCCCAGCCGCTCTGCGGCATGTGGGATACTCCCAGACCGGGGCACGAACCCGTGTCCCCTGCATCGGCAGGCAGACTCACAACCACTGCGCCACCAGGGAAGCCTGAGAAGTGGTCTTTAAAAATGAAGGAAAGGGGCAGCAAATCTGAATAATGCGTTCAATGAGGATAATACAATTCTTCACAACATGAGGAATTTTCAACAGATACAAGATTTAGGATACCTCCAAGCAATTGAGATGCAGGGGGAAAATAGGGTGAAAAGTCCACACTTGGCATCGTTGTTATTTTCAAACTGTTTATACTTCTTCCTTCTTTCATTTTGATTAATAAAATAAGTACATACTTCTTTGCAGGTACCCCTCTCCAAGATTTTAAAACTTATGGTTTCTGCACTTGTAATAAAAGGGGAGGCTGGGTGAGGCACATTAGTCCTCCCATCTCTGGTTGAAAGCAAAACACTTTTATGTATTATGTATGTTATGGTTATATTCAAGATCTTATTTTAACAAATATTTTTTTTAATTGAATTACATGTTGCAAAGACAGAAATGTTGCAATCTCCAAAGAAAGAACAGAAGACACTTAGGAAAGTTCTAAAGAAGCAAGAAGAATGGAAGATAGGAAAGCATTCTCTGGAATGCAAATTTTTTTTTTTTAAACATCTTTATTGGGGTATAATTGCTTTACAATAGTGTGTTAGTTTCTGCTTTATAACAAAGTGAATCAGTCATACATATACACATGTTCCCATATGTCTTCCCTCTTGCGTCTCCCTTCCTCCCACCCTCCCTATCCCACCCCTCTAGGGCGTCACAAAGCACCGAGCCAATATCCCTGTGCCACGCGGCTGCTTCCCACCAGCTATCTACTTTACTACGTTTGTTAGTGTGTATATGTCCATGACTCTCTCTTGCCCTGTCACAGCTCACCCTTCCCCCTCCCCATATCCTCAAGTCCATTCTCCAGTAGGTCTGTGTCTTTATTCCTGTCTTACCCCTAGGTTCTTCATGACATTTTTTTTTTCTTAAATTCCATATATATGTGTTAGCATACGGTATTTGTCTTTTTCTTTCTGACTTACTTCACTCTGTATGACAGACTTTAGGTCTATCCACCTCATTACAAATAGCTCAATTTCATTTCTTTTTATGGCTGAGTAATATTCCATTGTATATATGTGCCACATCTTCTTTATCCATTCATCCGATGATGTGCACTTAGGTTGTTTCCATCTCCGGGCTATTGTAAATAGAGCTGCAATGAACATTTTGGTACATGACTCTTTTTGAATTTTGGTTTTCTCAGGGTATATGCCCAGTAGTGGGATTGCTGGGTCATATGGTAGTTGTATTTGTAGTTTTTTAAGGAACCTCCATACTGTTCTCTATAGTGGCTGAACCA
>NW_021697622.1:0-16649 GCF_005190385.1 Monodon monoceros | reverse complement strand
CACCACCAAACCAGCTTTACAACAAATGCTAAAGGAACTTCTCTAGGAGAGAAACACAAGAGAAGGAAAAGACCTACAATAACGACCCAAAACAATTAAGAAAATGGGAATAGGAACATACATATCGATAATTACCTTAAATGTAAATGGACTAAATGCTCCCACCAAAAGACACAGATTGGCTGAATGGATACAAAAGCAAGACCCATATATTTGCTGTCTACAAGAGACCCACTTCAGACCTAGAGACACATACAGACTGAAAGTAAGGGGATGGAAAAAAGATATTCCATGCAAATGGAAACCAAAAGAAAGCTGGAGTAGCAATTCTCATATCAGACAAAATAGACTTTAAAATAAAGACTATTAGAAGAGACAAAGAAGGATACTACATAATGATCAAGGGATCGATCCAAGAAGAAGATGTAACAATTGTAAATATTTATGCACCCAACATAGGAGCACCTCAATACATAAGGCAAATACTAACAGCCATGAAAGGGGAAATCGACAGTAACACATTCATAGTAGGGGACTTTAACATCCCACTTACACCAATGGAGAGATCATCCAAAATGAAAATAAATAAGGAAACACAAGCTTTAAATGATACTTTAAATAAGATGGGCTTAATTGATATTTATCGGACATTCCATCCAAAAACAACAGAATACACATTTTTCTCAAGTGCTCATGGAACATTCTCCAGGATAGATCATATCTTGGGTCACAAATCAGGCCTTGGTAAATTTAAGAAAATTGAAATTGTATCAAGTATCTTTTCCAATCACAATGCTATGAGATTAGATATCAATTACAGGAAAAGATCTGTAAAAAATATAAACACATGGAGGCTAAACTATACACTACTTAATAATGAAGTGATCACTGAAGAAATCAAAGAGGAAATTAAAAAGTACCTAGAAACAAATGACAATGGAGACACGACTACCCAAAATCTATGGGATGCAGCAGTTCTAAGAGGGAAGTTTACAGCAATACAATCCTACCTTAAGAAACAAGAAACATCTCAAATAAACAACCAAACCTTGCACCTAAGGCAATTAGAGAAAGAGGAACAAAAAAACCCCAAAGTTAGCAGAAGGAAAGAAATCACAAAAATCAGGTGAGAAATAAATGAAGGAAACGATAGCAAAGATCAATAAAACTAAAAGCTGGTTCTTTGAGAAGATAAACAAAATTGATAAACCATTAGCCAGACCCATCAAGAAAAAGAGGGAGAGACTCAAATCAATACAATTAGAAATGAAAAAGGAGGAGTAACAACCGACACTGCAAAAATACAAAAGATCATGAGAGATTACTACAAGCAACTCTATGCCAATAAAATGGACAACCTGGAAGAAATGGACAAATTCTTACAAATGCACAACATGCCAAGACTGAATCAGGAAGAAAAAGAAAATATGAACAGACCAATCACAAGCACTGAAGTTGAAACTGTGATTAAAACTCTTCCAACAAACAAAACCCCAGGACCAGATGGCTTCACAGGCGAATTGCATCAAACATTTAGAGAACAGTTAACACCTATCCTTTTCAAACTCTTCCAAATGATAGCAGAGAGAGGAGCACTCCCAAACTCATTCTATGAGGCCACCATCACACGGATACCAAAACCAGACAAGGATGTCACAAAGAAAGAAAACTACGGGTCAGTATCACTGATGAACATAGATGCAAAAATCCTCAACAAAACAGTAGCAAACAGAATCCAACAGCACATTAAAAGGATCATACACCATGATCAAGTGGGGTTTAATCCAGGAATGCAAGGATTCTTTAATGTACGCAAATCAATCAACCTGGTAACCCATATTAACAAATCAAAGGAGAAAAAACATATGATCATCTCAATAGATGCAGAGAAAGCTTTTGACAAAATTCAGCACCCATTTATGATAAAAACCCTCCAGAAAGTAGGCATAGAGGGAACTTTCCTCAACATAATAAAGGCCATATATGACAAACCCCACAGCCAACATCATCCTCAATAGTGAAAACCTGAAAACATTTCCACTAAGATCAGGAAGACGACAAGGTTGCCCACTCTCACCACTCTTATTCAACATAGTTTTGGAAGTTTTAGCCACAGCAATCAGAGAAGAAAAGGAAATAAAAGGAATCCAAATCAGAAAAGGAGAAGTAAAACTGTCACTGTTTGCAGATGACATGATACTATACATAGAGAATCCTAAAGATGCTACCAGAAAACTACTAGAGCTAATCAATGAATTTGGTTAAGTAGCAGGATACAAAACTAATGCACAGAAATCTCTTGCATTCCTATACACTAATGATGAAAATTATGAAAGTGAAATCAAGAAAACACTCCCATTTACCATTGCAACAAAAAGAATAAAATATCTCGGAATAAATCTACCTAAGGAGACAAGAGACCTGCACGCAGAAAATGATAAGACACTGATGAAAGAAATTAAAGATGATACAAATAGATGGAGAGATATACCATGTTCTTGGATTGGAAGAACCAACATTGTGAAAATGACTCTACTACCCAAAGCAATCTACAGATTCAATGCAATCCTTATCAAACTACCACTGGTATTTTTCTCAGAACTAGAACAAAAAATTTCACAATTTTTATGGTAACACCAAAGAACCCGAATAGTCAAAGCAATCTTGAGAACAAAAAACGGAGCTGGAGGATTCAGGCTCCCTGACTTCAGACTACACTACAAAGCTACCTTAATCAAGACAGTATGGTACTGGCACAAAAAGATAGATCAATGGAACAGGATAGAAAGCCCAGAGATAAACCCATGCACATATGCTCACCTTATCTTTGATAAAGGAGGCAGGAATGTAGAGTGGAGAAAGGATAGCCTCTTCAATAAGTGGTGTTGGGAAAACTGGACAGGTACATGTAGAAGTATGAGATTAGGTCACTCCCTAACACCTTACATAAAAATAAACTCAAAATGGATTAAAGACCTAAATGTAAGGCCAGAAAGTATCAAACTCTCAGAGGAAAACGTAGGCAGAACACTCTATGACATAAATCACAGCAAGATCCTTTTTGACCCACCTCCTAGAGAAATGGAAATAAAAACACAAATAAACAAATGGAACCTAATGAAAGTTCAAAGCTTTTGCACAGCAAAGGAAACCATAAACAAGACCAAAAGACAGCCCTCAGAATGGGAGAAAATATTTGCAAATGAAGCAACTGACAAAGGATTAATCTCCAAAATTTATAAGCAGCCCATGCAGCTCAATAAAAAAAAAAACGCAATCCAAAAATTGGCAGACGACCTGTATAGACATTTCTCCAAAGAAAATATACAGACTGCCAACAAACACATGAAAGAATGCTCAACTTCATTAATCATTAGAAAAATGCAAATCAAAACTACAATGAGATATCATCTCACACTAGTCAGAATGGCCATCATCAAAAAATCTAGCAACAATAAATGCTGAATAGGGTGTGGAGAAAAGGGAACCCTCTTGCAGTGTTGGTGGGAATGTGAATTGATACAGCCACTGTGGAGAACTGTATGGAGGTTTCTTAAAAAACTACAAATAGAAGTACCATATGACCCAGCAATCCCACTACTGGGCATATACCCGGAGAAAACCATAATTCAAAAAGAGTTATGTACCAAAATGTTCATTGCAGCTCTATTTACAATAGCCAGGACATGGAAGCAACCTAAGTGTCCATCAACAGATGAATGGATAAAGAAGATGTGGCAGATATATACAATACAATATTACTCAGCCATAAAAAGAAATGAAATTGAGCTATTTGTAAGGAGGTGGAGAGACCTAGAGCCTGTCATACAGAGTGAAGTAAGTCAGAAAGAGAAAGACAAATACCATATGCTAACACATATATATGGAAATTAAGAAAAAAAAATGTCATGAAGAACCCAGGGGTAAGACAGGAATAAAGACACAGACCTACTAGAGAATGGACTTGAGGATATGGGGTGGGGGAAGGGTAAGCTGTGAGGAAGCGAGAGAGAGGCATGGACATATATACACTACCATATGTAAGGTAGATAGCTAGTGGGAAACAGCCGCATAGCACAGGGAGATCAGCTGGGTGCTTTGTGACTGCCTGGAGGGGTGGGATAGGGAGGGTGGGATGGAGGGAGATGCAAGAGGGAAGAGATATGGGGATATATGTATATGTATAACTGATTCACTTTGTTATAAAGCAGAAACTAACACACCATTGTAAAGCAATTATACTCCAATAAAGATGTAAAAAAAAAAAAGATATACAGATTGCCAACAAACACATGAAAGAATGCTCTTCATTACTCATTAGAGAAATGCAAATCAAAGCTACAATGAGATATCATCTCACACTAGTCAGAATGGCCATCATCAAAACATCTGGAAACAATAAATCCTGGAGAGGGTGTGGAGAAAAGGGAACAACACTCTTGCACTGTTGGTGGGAATGTGAATTGGTACAGCCACTATGGAGAACAGTATGGAGGTTCCTTAAAAAACTACAAATAGAACTACCATATGACCCAGAAATCCCACTAGTGGGCATATACCCTGAGAAAACCATAATTCAAAAAGAGTCATGTACCAAAATGTTCATTGCAGCTCTATTTACAATAGCCTGGAGATGGAAACAACCTAAGTGTCCATCATCGGATGACTGGATATAGAAGATGTGGCACATATATACAACAGAATATTACTCAGCCATAAAAAGAAATGAAATTGAGCTATTTGTAATGAGGTGGATAGACCTAGAGTGTGTCATACAGAGTGAAGTAAGTCAGAAAGAGAAAGACAAATACCGTATGCTAAGACATATATATGGAATTTAAGGGGAAAAAAATGTCAGGAAGAACCTAGGGGTAAGACAGGAATAAAGACACAGACCTACTAGAGAATGGACTTGACGATATGGAGAGGGGCAAGGGTAAGCTGTGACAAAGTGAGAGAGAGGCATGGACATATATACACTACCATACGTAAAGTAGATCGCTAGTGGTAAGTAGCCACATAGCACAGGGAGATCAGCTTGGTGCTTTGTGACCAACTGGAGGGGTAGGATAGGAAGGGTGGGAGGGAGGGAGACACAAGAGGGAAGAGATATTGGAATATATGTATATGTATAACTGATTCACTTTGTTATAAAGCAGAAACTAACACACCATTGTAAAGCAATTATACTCCAATAAAGATGTAAAAAAAAAAAAAAGTAAAAACCATGAGGTGGTTCTTTGAGAAGGTAAATAAAATATACAGACCTCTGGCCAGGCTCACCAACAAGAAGAGAGAGGACCCAAAAAAAGGGAGTGGAAGAGGAGAAACTTTTTTTGTATTTCTGTGGTATCAGTTATAAGAGAACACTATTAATAATTATATGCCAACAAATTGGACAACCTAGAAGAAATGGACAAGTTTCTAGAAACATATAGCCCACCAAAACTGAATCAAGAAATAGATAACTTGAATAGACTGATCACTAGAAGTGAAATACAATCTGTAATTTAAAAAACTCCCTGAAAACAAAAGTCCAGGACTAGATGGCTTCACCTGGGAATTCTGCCACACATACAAAGAAGAACTTGTACTGATCCTTTTCAAACTCTTCCAAAAGAGTGACGAGGAGGGAACACTCCCAAAGTCATCCTAGGGAGCCACCATCACTCCGATACCAAGATTAGACAAAGACACTACCAAAAAAGAAAGTTACAGGCCAATATCTATGATGTCCATAGATGCAAAAATTCAATAAAATATTAGCAAATCGAATCTAGCACCACATAAAGAAGATCATACACCACAACCAAGTTGGATTCATCCCAGGTTCACAAGGATGGTTCAAAATATGCAAAAAATCAACATGCTACACCACATCAACCAAAGACAAGACAAAAACCACATGATAATCTCAACAGATGCAGAAAAAATTCAACTTCCATTTATGATAAAAACCCTTACCAAAGTGGGTGCAGATGGAACACTTCTTAACATAAAAGCTATTTATGACAAACCCACAGCCAATCTAACACTCAGTGGTGAAAAGCTGAAAGCCTTGGGCTTCCCTGGTGGCTCAGTGGTTACGAATCTACCTGCCACCACAGGGGACACGGGTTCAAGCCCTGGTCCAGGAAGATCCCACATGCCGCGGAGCAACTGAGCCCATGAGCCACAACTACTGAAGCCCACGGTCCTAGAGCCCGTGCTCCGCAACAAGAGGAGTCACCAAAATGAGAAGCCCACGCACCCCAATGAAGAGTAGACCCTGCTCACCACAACTAGAGAAAGCCCACGAGCAGCAACAAGACCCAATGTAGCCAAACTAAAACTAAATAAATTTATTAAAAAAAAAAGCTGAAAGCCTTCCAACTAAAATATGGAACAAGACATGTATGCTCACTCACCACTTCTAATCTACATATTACTGGAAGTCCTAGCCACAGCAATCACACAAGAAAAATACAAGTATCCTAATTGGAAGGAAAGATGTAAAATTGTCATTATACACAGATGATATGATACTCTATATAGAAAATCCTAAAGACTCCACACAAAACCTACCAGACTGATAAACAAATTCAACAAGGTAGTGGGATACAAGATTACACATATAGAAATCCGTTGCATTTCTTTACACTAACAATGAAATATTAGAAAGGGAATGCAAACAAACAATCCCTTTTAAAATCGCATAAAAAAATAAAATAAAATTCTTTGAAGTAAACCTGACCAAGGAGGTGAAAGATTTATATGCTGAGAACTATAAAGCATTGACAAAGGAAGTTGAAGATGATTCAACAAAATGAGCTCATGCCTTTGATTGGAAGAATTAACATTGTTTAAATGGTTTAATTTCCAAAATATACAAACATCTCATACAACTCAATAACAAAAAGACAACCTAATCAAAAAACTGGACAGAAGACCTAAACAGACATTTCTCCAGAGAAGATACAGATGGCCAACAGGCAATGAAAAGATGCACAACATCGTTAATTAGAGAAATGCAAATCAAAATTACAATGAGTAAAGACCTAAATGTAAGACCAGACACTATAAAATTCTTAGAGGAAAACATAGGCCGAACACTCATTGACGTAAATCACAAGAACTTTTTTGATCCACCTCCTGGAGTAATAAAAATAAAAACAGGGCTTCCCTGGTGGCTCACTGGTTGAGGGTCCACCTGCCAATTCAGGGGACATGGGTTCGTGCCCTGGTCCAGGAGGATCCCACATTCCTCGGAGCAGCTGGGCCCGTGAACCATGGCCACTGGGCCTGAGCGTCCGGAGCCTGTGCTCTGCAACAGGAGGGGCCGTGGTGGTGAGAGGCCCGCATATTGCAAAAAGTAAATAAATAAATAAATAAAAACAAAAATAAACAAATAGGATGTAATTAAACTTAAAATCTTTTGCACAGCAAAGGAAACTATAAACAAGACAAAAAGACAACCCTCAAAATGGTAGAAATTATTTGCAAATGAAGCAACTGACAAGGGATTAATCTCCAAAATATACAAAGAACCCATGCAGCTCAATATCAAAAAAACCAAAGAACCCAATCCAAAAATGCACTGAAGATCTAAATAGACATTTCTCCAAAGAAGACATACAGATGGCCAAGAGGAACATGAAAACATGCTCAACATCACTAATTATTAGAGATATGCAAATCAAAACTACATTCTCACACAGGTCAGAATGGCCACCATCAAAAATTCTATAAACAATAAATGCTGGAGAGGGTGTGGAGAAAATGGAACCTTCCTACATTGTTCGTGGGAATGTAAACTGGTGCAGCCACTATGGAAAACAGTATGGAGGTTCCTTTAAAAACTTGAAATAGAGTTGCCATATGATCCAACAATCACACTCCTGGGCATATATCTGAAGAAAACGATAGTTTGAAAGGATACCTGCACCCCAATGTTTACTGCAGCACTATTTACAATAGCCAGGACATGGAAGCAACATAAATGTCCATCGACAGAGGAATGGAATATTACTCAGCCATAAAAAAAATGTCATTTGCAGCAACATGGATGGAACTAGAGATTGCCATACTGAGTGAAGTAAGTCAGACAGAGAAAGACAAATATCATATGATATCACTTATATGTGGAATCTAAAAAGAAAGGTACAAATGAACTTATTTACAAAACAGAAGTACAGTCACGGATGTAGAAAACAAACTTATGGTTACCAGGGGATGGGGTGGGGGGAGGAATAAACTGGGAGATGGGGATTGACATAAACACACTACTCTATATAAAAAAGTAACTAATAAGAACCTGCTGTAAAGCACAGGGAACTCTACTCAACACTCTGTAATGGTCTATAAAGGAAAAGAATCTGGAAAAAAAAGGATATATGTATAACTGATTCACTTTGCTGTACACCTGAAACTAAGACAACATTGCAAATCAACTATACTCCAATAAAAAAATTTTTAAAAACTACAATGAAGTGTCACCTCACACTGGTCAGAATGGCCTTCATTAAAATGTCTACAAATAAATGCTGGAGAGGGTGTGAAGGAAAAGGGAACCTTCCTACATTGTTCATGGGAATGTAAATTGGTGCAGTCACTATTGAAAACAGTATGGAAATTCCTAGAAAACAATCCTACTCTCTGGACATATATCCAGAGAAGACTTTAATTTGAAAAGATACATGCACACCAATGTTCATAGCAGCATTATTTACAAAAGCCAAAACATGGAAGCAGCCATGTCCCTAGACAGATGAATGGATAAAGAAGACGTGGTATGTATACACAAAGGAATACTACTCAGCCATAAAAAAGAATGAAATAATGCCATTTGCAGCAACATGGATGGACCTAGAGATGATCATACTAAGTGAAGTCACAAAAAGACAAATACCATAGGATATCACTTATATGTGGAATCTAAAATATGATACATATGATACAAATGAACTTATTTACAGAACAGAAACAGACTCACAGACATAGAAGACAAATTCATGGCTACCAAAGGGAAAATGGGGTGGGGGAGGGATAATTAGGAGTTTGCAATTAGCAGATACAAACTACTATATATAAAATAGGCAAAGTTCTACTGTATAGTACAGGGAACTATATTCAATATCCTGTAATATACCATAATGGAAAAGAATATGAAAACAATATATATCTATGTATAACTGAATCACTTTGCTGTACACCAGAAACACACTGTAAATCAACTATACTCCAATAAAAAAGTTAAAAAATCAAAACTGAAAAAAAAATACATACAAATAAACTTAACCAAAGAGGTGAAAGACTTATATGCTGAGAACTATAGAACATTGATAAAGGAAATAGAAGATGATTCAAAGAAATGGAAACATATCCTGTGCTCTTGGATTAGAAGAGTTAATATTGTTAAAATGGCCATACTACCCAGAGCAATCTACAGATGTAATGTGATCCCTACTAAAATGCCCATAACATTTCATAGAACTAGAACGAATAATCCTAAAATTTACATGGAACCACAGAAGATACACAACTGCAAAAGAAATCCTGAGGAAAAGAACAAAGCAGGAAGCATAACCCTCCCAGACTTCAGACTATACTACTAAGCTACAGTAATGAAAAGAGTGTCTTATTGGCCCCCAAACAGACATATGGATCAGTGGAACAGAATAGAGAGCCCAGAAATAAACCCAAACACCTATGGTCAGTTAATCTTTGTCAAAGGAAGGAAGAAAATACAATGGAGAAGAGAGCGAGTCTCTTCAGCAAGTGTTGGCAGCTTCATGTAAATCAGTCAAGTTAGAATACTCCCTCACACCATACACAAAAAGAAACACAAATTGGCTTAAAGACTTAAACATAAAACATAATGCCATAAAACTCCTAGAAGAGAACATAGGCAAAACATTCTGACTTAAGTTGTAACAATATTTTCTTAGATGAGTCTCAAGGCAAAAGCAAAAATGCAAAAAACAAATGGGATCTAATCAAACTTAAAAGCTGTTGCACAGCAAAGGAAAACATAAACAAAATGAAAAGAAAACCTATGGAATGGGAGAAAATATTTGCCAACAATGCGACGGACAATTGGTTAATATCCAAAGTATACAAACAGCTCATACAACTCAGTATTGGAAAAACCCGATCAAAAAATGAGAAGACCTAAGCAGACATTTCTTCAAAGAAGACATACAGATGGCCAACAGGCACATGAAAATGCGTTCAACATCGGTAATTACTAGAGAAATGCAAATCAAAACCACAATGAGGTATCAATGCACACTGGTCAGTATGGCCATTATCAAGAAGTCTACAAATAATAAATGTTGGAGAGGGTGTAGAAAAAAAGGAACCCTTCTATACTGTTCATTGTAATGTAGATTTGTGCAGCCACTATGGAAAACAATATGGAGGTCCCTTAAAAAACTAAAAACAGTGCTATCATATGATCCAGCAATCCCAGTCCTGGGCATATATCCAGAAAAGATGAAAACTCTAATTCAAAAAGATACATGCACCCCAATGCTCATAGTAGTACTATTTATAATAGCCAATACGTGGAAACAACCCAAGTGCCCGTCAACAGATTACTGGCTTAAGATGCGGTATATAAAGAGTGGAGTATTACTCAGCCATAAAAAAGAATGAAATACTGCCATTTGCAGCAACATGGATTGACCTAGAAAATATGATACTTAGTGAGTCAAACAAACTTTATAGTATCACTTATATGTAGAATCTAAAAGACACTAATAAACCTGTATACAAAACAGAATCACTCAGACATAGAAAACAAACTTATGGTTATCAAAGGGGAAAGGGAGGGTGGGGAGGGACAAACTAGGAGCATGAGATTAACAGATACAAACTATTATACATGGAATAGATAAGCAACAAGGATTTACTATATATCACAGGGAACTATATGTCTTACAATAACCTATAATTGAAAATAACCTGAAATATAAATAACTGAATCACTCTGCTGTACATGTGAGACAATATTGTAAGTCAACTATACTTCAGTAAAGAAATAGTAAAGAAAAGAGTAAAATTGTGAAACTTAGCATGTAAAGGGTAAGGAAATGCAGGGATGAGTTCTGAAGATTCTGAAGTCCCTAGTGTTGGAAGGCCAAGGGAGTTTGCTGAAGAATCACACAGGTTCTTGCTAGGTTTTCCCAGAGGAGCCCTGATCCTCAAGAAATGGACCTGTTCACCCATGCACCTGCCCTTCCTAAGGTCTTCCGTCTTGCAGCAATGTCAAGTCCTTCACAATCAAGCCCTGGGATTTTCTTTCCCTCTGTCAAAGCAGATTTTCACAAGCACCTTCTAAGCATCTATATGGATGAGAGAGGGACTGTGGTCGTTTGTTATAGCATCAATAGAAAGTGAATACAGTATTTTGTTTTGAAGAGTATAGACAATATTTGTATAACTTTGGGACGGGTTAGGTGGTATGGGTAAAACGAAACCTAAAAAGCTAGAAAGTAAAAAGTTGACATATGAACTAATTAAAAATACAGAAAACTGCAAACATCACTGACAAAAGGTTAAAAATCCTAAATATGCAAAAGCTCCTATACATTAATAAGAACAAAAACCTAATTTAAAATGGACAAAGGAAATCAATGGGCAGTTTAGAGAAGAAATGTAAATTGCAAATATCTTAGGAAACAATGTTCAACTTTGGCACATGTTAGGAAAATTGAAGTAATGAGAAATATTTGACCCTTTGGCAAAGATTTAAAATATCAGTATCTTATACTGGAAAAGTATATTATAATCACATCTGTGGGAATATGTAGATTGCTGCATTTTTGGAAATATTTATTAAAATTTAAAATGAACATACACTTCGACTAAGCAGCCTTATATTTAGAAGTGTACAGAAATAAAATGAATTTGTATGTAAGTAGGTAAAAGGGTGTTTATTTTAGCCTTGCTTAGTAGAAGGGAAAAGCAATTTAAGTATTTCTCAATACATAGTCCATAATATGAATGCATTGTTCTTAGGTGTATTAAAAATGCGTTATCATAAGATCAATATTCCTTATGAATATAGATGCAAAAATGCATAAAGTACTGGCAAATAGAATCCAGTAACATAAAAATGAATATTAACATTGACAAATGATTTCCAAGGAATAAAAAGGGGGTTCAACACATGATAAATTAATCTAATACACCATATTAATAAAATAAATGACAAATATGATCTCAATGGACACATAAAGTATAAGACAAAAATCCAGTCTTTCATCATAGAAAGACTCAAAACAGGCATAGATAGGGACCTCTTCAACCTGATAGAGAGGATCTATGAAAAACCTACAGTAAACTTCATACTTAATGGTGAAAGGCTGAAAGCTTTCCCCCTAAAGATCAGGAACAAATCAGGGATGTTCACTCTTGTTACGTCTTTAACACTGTACTGAAGGTTTTAACTAGAATTATTAAAGAAAAAAATAAAAGTATCCAAATTGCAAAGAAATAAAACCCTATTTGTAATTGTCATTTATCTTATATATCAAAATCCTAAAAAATCCACACAAAAAATTAAATGCTAACAAACTAGTTCAGGAAGACTGCAGAATACAGTTACAGTCAATTGTATGTTTATATACTTAGTAATGAACAATCCAAAGAAATAAAATTGATAATTCTACTTATGACAGTACCAAGAATTCTTAGGAATAAGGTTAATGAAAGACACTTGTACACCGGAAACCAGAAAACATCATTAAAGGAAAGACCTAAACAAATGGAAGGATATCTCATGTTCATGGATTGAAAGTCTCAAAATTGAGGTGTCAAAACTTCCCAAATTGACCTACAGATTCAACGCAATCTTCATTGAAACTCCAGATGCATTCACGAAATTGACAATCTGAGTTTAAAATCCCTGTGGAAGTTCAGGAAGTTCAGATTAGCCAAAACAATCTTGAAAAAGAACAAAGGCTGGTGGTCTCACACTTCCCAATTTCAGAACTTATTATAAAGCTATAATAATCAAGATAATCTGGTAATAACGTAAGGATAAACACAGATACGTGTGATAGAATTGAAGAGTCCAGAAATAAACCCAGAGAACTATGGTCAATTGATTTTCAGCAAGGGTGTTAAGACCATTTAATGGAGAAAGGACAGTCTTGACAAATGATGCTGGGATAAATGAAAATCCATATGCAAAGGATTAAATCCAAACCCTTACTTCATAACATGTAGAAATATAAACTCAAAATGGAATGACCAAGTGTAAAAACTAATACTACAAAACGTCTAGAACGTACAAGTTTCATGAACTTGGATTAAGCAACAAATTTTTAGATATAACAAACATGCACATATGATAAATGAGTTTATTAAAATTTTGAGCCTTGTGTGCATCAAGGACACTATCAAGAATGTAAAAAGAATGGGAGAAAACATTTGCAAATTATATATTCAATCACGGACTTGTTTCCAGAATATACAAAGAACTATTGCAATTCAAAAATAAAATCAGACTAGGGCTTTCCTGGTGCCACACTGGTTAAGAATCCACCTGCCAATGCAGGGGACATGGCTTCGACCCCTGGTCCAGGAATATCCCACATGCCACAGAGCAACTAAGCCCATATGCCACAACTACTGAGCCTGTGCTCTAAGCCCGCGAGCCACAACTACTGAAGCCCCCACACCTAGAGCCCGTGCTCCGCAAGAAGAAGCCACCGCAATGAAAAGCCCGCACACCACAATGAAGAGTAACCCCTGCTCGTCGCAATTAGAGAAAGCCTGCATGCAGCAACAAAGACCCAACACCGCCAAAATTAAATTTAAAAAAAAATTTTTTAATTAAAAAAAATCAGGAGTCATGGCAGGGGAGAAGGGGAAGATGGCGGAAGAGTAAGACGTGGAGATCACCTTCCTCCACACAGATACACCAGAAATACATCTACACGTGGAACAACTCCTACAGAACACCTACTGAATGCTGGCAGAAGACCTCAGACCTCCCAAAAGGCAAGAAACTCCCCCATGTACCTGGGTAGGGCAAAAGAAAAAAGAATACACAGAGACAAAACAATAGGGATGGGACCTGCACCAGTGGGAGGGAGCCGTGAAGGAGGAAAGGTTTCCACACACTAGGAGCCCCTTCGTGGGCGGAGACTGCGGGTGGTGGAGGGGGGAGCTTCGGAGCCACGGAGGAGAGCGCAGCCACAGGGGTGCGGAGGGCAAAGCAGAGAGGTTCCCGCACAGAGGATCGGAGCCGACCAGCACTCACCAGCCCGAAAGGCTTGCCTGCTCACCCGCCGCGGCGGGCGGGGCTGGGAGCTGAGGCTCAGGGTGCAGGGAGAGGACTGGGGTTGGCGGCGTGAACACAGCCTGCAGGGGGTTAGTGCACCATGGCTAGCCGGGAGGGAGTCCGGGGGAAAAGTATGGACCTGCCAAGGAGGCAAGAGACTTTTTCTTCCCTCTTTGTTTCCTGCTGCGTGAGGAGAGGGGATTAAGAGCATTGCTTAAAGGAGCTCCAGAGACGGGCGCGAGCCGCGGCTAACAGTGCGGACTCCGGAGACAGACATGAGACGCTAAGGCTGCTGCTGCCGCCACCAAGAAGCCTGTGTGCGAGCACAGGCCAGTATCCACACCTCCCTTCCGGGTAGCCTGTGCAGCCCGCCACTGCCAGGGTCCCGGGATCCAGGGACAACTTCCCCGGGAGAACGCACGGAGTGCCTCGGGCTGGTGCAACGTCCCACTGGCCTTTACCTCCGCAGGCTCGCCCCATATCCACACCCCTCCCTCCCCAGGCCTGAGTGAGCCACAGACCCGAAGCAGCTGCTCCTTTAACCCTGTCCTGTCTGAGCGAAGAACAGACGCCCTCCGGCGACCTACATGCAGAAGCGGGGCCAAATCCAAAGCTGAGCCCCGGGAGCTGTGAGAACAAAGAAAAGAAAGGGAAATCCCTCCCAGCAGCCTCAAAGCAGCAGATTAAAAAGTTCCACAATCAACTTGATGTACCCTGCATCGGTGGAATACATGAATAGACAACAAATCATCCCAAATTGAGGAGGTGGACTTTAGGAGCAAAATTTATTATTTTTTCCCCTTTTCCTCTTTCTGTGAGTGTGTACGTGTATGCTTCTGTGTGAGATTTTCTCTGTATAGCTTTGCTTTCACCATTTGTCCTAGGGTTCTATACGTCCATTTTTTTCTTAAAAAATGGTTTTTTCTTAATAATTATTTTTTATTTTAATAACTTTATTTCGTTTTATCTTTATTTTATCCCCTTTCTTTTTCTTTCTCTTGCTTTCTTCCTTTCTTTCTTTCTACTTTTTCTCCCTTTTATTCTGAGCCGTGTGGATGAAAGGTTCTTGGTGCTGCAGCCAGGAGTCAGTGCTGGGCCTCTGATGTGGGACACCCAACTTCAGGACACTGGTCCACAAGAGACCTCCCAGCTCCATGTAATATCAAATGGCGAAAATCTCCCAGAGATCTCCATCTCAACACCAGCACCCAGCTTCAGTCAACGACCAGCAAGCTACAGTGCTGGACAACCTATGCCAAACAACTAGCAAGACAGGAACACAACCCCACCCATTAGCAGAGAGTCTGCCTAAAATCATAATAAGTCCACAGACCCCAAAACACATGACCAGACGTGGAACTGCCCACCAGAAAGACAAGATCCAGCCTCATCCACCAGAACACAGACACTAGTCCCCTCCACCAGGAAGCCTACACAATCCACTGAACAAACCTTAGCCACTGGGGGCTGACACGAAAAAAAACAGGAACTACGAACCTGCAGCCTGCAAAAAGGAGAAACCAAACACAGTAAGATAAGCAAAATGAGAAGACAGAAAAACACACAGCAGATGAAGGAGCAAGATAAAAACCCACCAGACCTAACAAATGAAGAGGAAATAGGCAGTCTACCTGAAAAAGAATTCACAATAACGATAGTAAAGATGATCCAAAATCTTGGAAACAGAACAGACAAAATGCAAGAAACATTTAACAAGGACCTAGAAGAACTAAAGATGAAACAAGCAAAGATGAACAACACAATAAATGAAATTTTAAAAACTCTAGATGGGATCAAAAGCAGAATAACTGAGGCAGAAGAACGGATAAGTGACCTGGAAGATAAAATAGTGGAAATAACTACTGCACACAACATTAAACGCACCCACATTCAGATTACAGGGGTCCCAGAAGAAGAAGAGATAAAGGGACTGAGAAAATATTTGAAGAGATTATAGTTGAAAACTTCCCTAATATGGGAAAGGAAATAGTTAATCAAGTCCAGGAAGCACAGACAGTCCCATACAGGATAAATACAAGGAGAAACACGCCAAGACACATATTAATCAAACTGTCAAAAATTAAATACAAAGAAAACATATTAAAAGCAGCAAGGGAAAAACAACAAATAACACACAAGGGAATCCCCATAAGGTTAACAGCTAATCTTTCAGCAGAATCTCTGCAAGCCAGAAGGGACTGGCAGGACATATTTAAAGTGATGAAGGAGAAAAACCTGCAACTAAGATTACTCTACCCAGCAAGGATCTCATTCAGATTTGATGGACAAATTAAAACCTTTACAGACAAGCAAAAGCGGAGAGAGTTCAGCACCACCAAACCAGCTTTACAACAAATGCTAAAGGAACTTCTCTAGG
>NW_021697621.1:0-5025 GCF_005190385.1 Monodon monoceros | reverse complement strand
ATATTTCCAAATGAAGCAACTGATAAAGGATTAATCTCCAAAATTTATAAGCAGCTCATGCAGCTCAATAACAAAAAAACAAACAACCCAATCCAACAATGAGCAGAAGACCTAAATAGACATTTCTCCAAAGAAGATATACAGGCTGCCAACAAACACATGAAAGAATGCTCAACATCATTAATCATTAGAGAAATGCAAATCAAAACTACAATGAGATATCATCTCACACCAGTCAGAATGGCCATCATCAAAAAATCTAGAAACAATAAATGCTGGAGAGGGTGTGGAGAAAAGGGAACACTCTTGCACTGCTGGTGGGAATATGAATTGGTACAGCCACTATGGAGAACAGTATGGAGGTTCCTTAAAAAACTACAAATAGAACTACCATATGACCCAGCAATCCCACTACTGGGCATATACCCTGAGAAAACCATAATTCAAAAAGAGTCATGTACCAAAATGTTCATTGCAGCTCTATTTACAATAGCCCGGAGATGGAAACAACCTATGTGTCCATCATCGGATGAATGGATAAAGAAGATGTGGCACATATATACAATGGAATATTACTCAGCCATAAAAAGAAACGAAATTGAGCTATTTGTAATGAGGTGGATGGACCTAAAGTCTGTCATACAGAGTGAAGTAAGTCAGAAAGAGAAAGCCAAATACCGTATGCTAACACATATATATGGAATTTAAGAAAAAAAAAATGTCATGAAGAACCTAGGGGTAAGACAAGAATAAAGACACACATCTACTAGAGAATGGACCTGCGGATATGGGGTGAGGGGTGGGAGGGTAAGCTGTGACAAACCGAGAGAGCGACAAGGACATATATACACTACCAAAGGTAAGGTAGATAGCTAGTGGGAAGCAGCCGCGTAGCACAGGGAGATCATCTCAGTGCTTTGTGACCACCTAGAGGGCTGGGATAGGGAGGGTGGGAGGGAGGGAGATGCAAGAGGGAAGGGATATGGGAACATATGTATATGTATAACTGATTCATTTTGTTATAAAGCAGAAAGTACCACACCATTGTAAAGCAATTATACTCCAATAAAGATGTAAAATAAATAAATTAAAAACATAAATTTTAATAGCTCAAACATGATACAGACTCTTAATCAAATATACTAAAAGAATACTTCTGAGAAAAAATTTTACTTTTTTCCTTTCTATTTTAATTCCTTAGCTATCAAAGCTAAAAATAATATTTTTAAAATTAAAATTGTGTTATTTTAACAACTTCAATTATTTTCCACTGGTGGTTTCAATCATTTTCAAAATCTTGCTTTGAGGATGAGCCTAGTAAATCTATGCAAATATAATAACACAAGGAAAACAGCAAAATGCTACTAGAGTTAGGTGCTGTCAATCTGAGAGCACAATGCTGCCTTTATATAATTAGAGAGGAGAGATCTTGAGGGTTTAGGACTGGATAGCAAATAATGAGTTTATCTCAGCTTATTATCTGTAAATCAGAAGTAATACCTTACAAGGTAGAGCTAGAAGGGTCAAAATGAATGACATTGGTAAAACTGAATAGTTAGTACCAGGCTAACAGAAAGTATTCAATAGATATTCATGCCTTGAAAAGTCAAATTCAAATGAAAAAAGATTACTCCATTGGCACATAGAGAAAATAATGAATGAGTACCTGTCCTTTTAAAGTTCTATCAGGTTTTGCTAGAGATCTTTGGGGAGATAATCTAATGTGATGGCTGAGAAACGTAACACTGGCACCGGACTGCCAAGATTCAAATCCCACCCCTGCCATTTACCAGCCTGGGACCTGGCTAAGTCGGTCAACCAATCTATGTCTCAATTTGTTTTATTTATAAAATTTTTAAGAACAGTATCTACTTCACTGGATTCTTGTGAAAATTAAATGGATTAACATGTGTAACAAATATATGTAAAGTTAATAGATGTAAATTGCTAAAAACATTCCTACCCAGGGTAAGTGCATGAGAGTGTGATCTTTTATTACCTACACATATGAGGCAAAAGTGCTGTGGCAGGACATGAGGTATTAATTTCTATCTTGGTCTTGCTGGTGTAGGAGAAAAAGAATAAGCAATTTTTTCCTTTACCTTTCTCTTAGAAGAACAGCCAATTTGTGTCCAAGGTCCTTATTATATATCCTTTTGACGAAAGTTTTTGGCTGCTTTGAAAGTCATAGGCACAATGGAAGAAAAAATCCATTGAGTTATTTGATCTTAGGGTTAGGCATACAAAGAAAGTAAACCAGATGTCTCTACAAAGAGATTGGTAAGTAACTAGTACCTGGATAGCCAGGAGGGAGTGATATGACCCAGAAAGAGATCAAGATTCCTGAAGACCTAAGAAAAAGCAGGTTCTACAAAAGCCATGAATTTACATCTTAGATGCACACAGCAGCCCAGATGGCAAGGGAGTTGCTGGATGCCTTGGAGCTTGAACACAATGATCCAGGCCAAAGAGCAATTGTTTCTATCTAGCCAAGCTTGCTGTACATCCCAAGTACCCAAGTCTGCTGTATGTCTATGGCCAGATCTGAACATAAGAATGTCCCACAAGTTTCAGAAGGCTGATGTACAACTGTGGCAATGGTGACAAAATAGTAATTATCATGGCTGTTGCTATTTGGGGGCACATAAGTCCTGAGATGCTCTTATAAGATAATGGAGATACAGAAGGAGCCACTATTAAATGATACAGGATGTCTTACCAAGCCTGTTGTGTGGAGACTTAGAACCAGTCTTAAATTTATTCAGGAAAAAAAAATATTTTAATGACCTTCATAATCTCTGAATTTTATGGGCTCAATTCAAGTAAATAAGAGTTCTGTTATAAATGTGGAGTACCCTATTACACTGATCTAGTTGAGGTTGTTCTAACCTTGTTCAAACTAATTGGACTTCGACTGTTTTACCATCCTTTTGGAAGTTGCACCTAACGATATATTAAGTTTAATGAAAATAGTGCAATGTCACACACTTTCTGATAGGGCATTTCTTTTTCTTTTTATCTAAGTATGTAACATACATAGTAGGAGATGTTTATTTTAGTAGTTATACGCTATGATTTGAATTTGGTATGAAAAATCACTTTACTAAGGAACAAGGCTACAATATATAACCTGATGTTTATATTGAGTTTTAAGGGATATATGGACTTTTAAACATAAAATAAACAATAAACATACAAATAGTTTATCTCTAGAGTCCATCTTTAGGGAAGAAGGTGTCATGACTCATGAGCATGAGCATCTGGTCCTATGTCAAGTTTTGTTCTGTAATAGACAGAGATGTGTATGTCAGACCAACTCAGAGGATTGTACCAGTTACTCAACAGATCCAAATCATTGCCCTAGCTTGATTCTATGCTTGCCCATCAGCTTTTAATTTATATTTTGCTTCTTAGGAAGATTGGTTTATAGGCAGTAAATATGCCAGGTCATGAACATATTTATTAACTTATTGTCAGAAATATAACTAAGAATCAGCATGTGAGAGTGTGTTGTGTGTGTGCATTATAATTAGGGTCCCTCAAAAAAGTGAACACTGCAAGCATCTTAAAAAATACTTTTTCTCTCATACTCAAATCCTTAGTTGTCATAATTGATTCACTTGGCAGTAGAAATGAAACATTCTGAAGTCAGGCATAACATCACAGCAGCATGTTTTTTGTTTTGTTTTTTACATCTTTATTGGAGTATAATTGCTTTACAGTGGTGTGTTAGTTTCTGCTGTATAACAAAGTGAATCAGCTATACATACACATATATCTCCATAACTCCTCCCACTTGCTTCTCCCTCTCACCTTCCCTACCCCACCCCTCTAGGTGGACAAAAAGCACCAAGCTGATCTCCCTGTGCTGTGCAGCTACTTCTCACTAGCTATCTATTTTACATTTGGTAGTGTATATATGTCCATGCCACTCCCTCACTTCATCCCACAGCAGCACGTTTTGATCCACTATATTCTTTTGCAAAAGGAACCCAGTTGAAATTTCAGGTAGGAATTGTTTATTGAGAGAAATCTGCAATTCTGCAATAGAAGTCAAATCTCTGCTTACATGAGCTTCCGTAGACAATATTAAAATATGCTCAGTAAAACAAGATGTCCAACCAAGACAAAAAGTTTGAAGTCACTGCAGTGATACATATTAAAGCTATAGGACTCCTGAAATAACAAAGCATTATTGAAAAGTTTAAGACGTTCTGACCCCCATTCCCTGGAGTCTTCTAATGACAGATGCACTTTGCAACATACTTAGGGGAGTTATACTTCAAACCTAACTGTGAATGATGTTTCAAAGTTAAAGTAGATGGGTAAAGCCAAGCGTTTATTTTAATAAGCATTCATGGTTAATATTTTTTAAATGAATTTACTGCTGTACAACAGCTAGAAAACTTTGTTTAGGCAGAAAACTTTGCCTCAACTTCTTTACAGCTAATTTTAAAAGGACTGCATGAATTTTTCACACTGAATACTGACTTTATGCACAGTCTCAAAAATATTTGCTCTTTTTGTCTTTTCTCATCCTTAGTATTTCAATAATGCTAATATTTTATGATAATTCTTACCAAACTTCAATAATCCACATCATATTTCACAGTTTAGAATAATACTTTCTGGAACTCTTCAAATAGTTACAATCAATGAGAACATCTACTGTATTTGCACATATTATATTCTCACATGTCCATTTTAAGAATTTTTTTAAAAAAGTCTTCTCCACTAATCCCCTCATTCCTCACACCATTATACATAACACATTTTTCTCCTGCTTGGAGTCAAGTATAACATGGTGTGCCCCAAAATTCTACCTAAAATATTCATTCATCCTTTAAAGAGTTTTTCAAAAGCCAAATCCAGCAGCTCGCCTCTGCCTGAGGAGAAAACAGAAGATGTTTTTACTTGTTTCTCTCACACTACTATCTCTGTACCCTTCATCACTTAAAACACCAATTGCCCGTGTGTATTTCTCAGGCTAAAATATAAAGCTATAGGTTTTCTCATGTACCCCAA
>NW_021697620.1:0-1618 GCF_005190385.1 Monodon monoceros | reverse complement strand
GGATTGCTGGGTCATATGGTAGTTCTATTTGTAGTTTTTTAAGGAACCTCCATACTGTTCTCCATAGTGGCTATATCAATTTATATTCCCACCAACAGGGCAAGAGGGTTCCCTTTTCTCCACACACTTTCCAGCATTTACTGTTTACAGATTTTTTGATGATGGCCATTCTGACCAGTGTGATGTGATAGCTCATTGTAGTTTTGATTTGCATTTCTCTAATGATTAGTGATGTTGAGCATCCTTTCATGTGTTTGTTGGCAATCTGTATATCTTCTTCGGAGAGATGTCTATTTAGGTGTTCCGCCCAATTAGGTCTTCCGCTGCATGAGTTGCTTGCATATTTTGGAGATTAATCGTTTGTCAGTTGCTTCGTTTGCAAATATTTTCTCCCATTCTGAGGGTTGTCTTTTCATTTTGTTTATGGTTTCCTTTGCCGTCCAAAAGTTTTTAAGTTTCATTAGGTCCCATTTGTTTATTTTTATTTCCATTTCTCTAGGAGGTGGGTCAAAAAGGATCTTGCTGTGATTTATGTCATAGAGTGTTCAGCCTATGTTTTCCTCTAAGAGTTTTCTAGTGTCTGGCCTTACATTTAGGTCTTTAGTCCATATTGAGTTAATTTTTGTGTATAGTGTTATGGAGTGTTCTAATTTCATTCTTTTACATGTAGCTGTCCAGTTTTCCCAGCACCACTTATTGAAGAGGCTGTCTTTTCTCCATTGTATATTCTTGCCTCCTTTATCAAAGATAAGGTGACCGTATGTGCGTGGGTTTATCTCTGGACTTTCTATCCTGTTCCATTTATCTATATTTCTCTTTTGTGCCAGTACCATACTGTCATGATTACTGTAGCTTTGTAGTATAGCCTGAAGTCAGAGAGCCTGATTCCTCCAGCTCCATTTCTCTTTCTCAAGATTGCTTTGGTTATTCGGGGTCTTTTGTGTTTCCATACAAATTGTGAAATTTTTTGTTCTACTTCTGTGAAAAATGCCAGTGGTAGTTTGATAGGGATTGCATTGAATCTGTAGATTGCTTTGGATAGTATAGTCATTGTCACAATGTTGATTTTTCCAACCCAAGAACATGGTATATCTGTCCATCTGTTTGTATCGTGTTTAATTTCTTTCATCAGTCTCTTATGGTTTTCTGCATACAGGTCTTTTGTCTCCTTAAGTAGGTTTATTCCTAGGTATTTTATTCTTTTTCTTTCAGTGGTAAATGGGAGTGTTTCTTTAATTTCTCTTTCAGATTTCTCATCATTAGTGTATAGGAATGCAAGAGATTTCTGTGCATTACTTTTATATCCTACTACTTTACCAAATTCATTGATTAGCTCTAGTAGTTTTCTGGTAGCATCTTTGGGATTCTCTATGCATAGTATCATGTCATCTGCAAACAGTGACAGCTTTACTTCTTCTTTTCTGATTTAGATTCCTTTTATTTCTTTTTCTTCTCTGACTGCTGTGTTTAAAACTTCCAGCACTATGTTGGATAACAGTGGTGAGAGTGGGCAACCTTGTCTTGTTCCTGATCTTAGTGGAAATGGTTTCAGTTCTTCACCATTGAGAACGATGTTGGCTGTGGGTTGGTCATATATGGCCTTTATTATGTTGTGGTA
>NW_021697619.1:1272-1396 GCF_005190385.1 Monodon monoceros | reverse complement strand
CTTACCCTAACCCGTCCCCTAATCTTAACCCGTACGCTAAGACTAACCCATACCCTAACACGTACGCTCACCCTAAACAGTTGTCGTAACCTAACCTGTACCCTGAAAAGTCCCCGTCCGCTAA
>NW_021697619.1:528-1172 GCF_005190385.1 Monodon monoceros | reverse complement strand
GTCGTACCTTAACCTGTACCCTAAACCATCCCCGTCCCCTAACCCTAAGCCTAACCCTAACCCTTATCCGAAGCCTTGCCCTAAACCGTCCCCTAATCCGAACCCGTACGCTAAATCTAACCCGTACCCTAACACGTACGCTCACTCTAAACCGTTCTCGTACCCTAACATGTAACCTAAACAGTCCCCATCCCCTAACCCTAACCCTAACCTTAATCCTAACCCTAACACTTACGCGAAGCCTTACCCTAACACGTCCCTTAATCCTAAACCGTACGCTAACACTAACCAGTGCCCTAACACATACGCTCACCGTAAAACATTGTCGTACCCTAACCTGTACCCTAAACCGCCCCTGTCCCCTAACCCTAACCCTAACCCTAACCCTAACACTAACCCTTACCCGAAGCCTTACCCTAACCCTTACTCTAATCCTAACCCGTAAGCTAACATAAACCCGTACCCTAACACGTACGCTCACCCTAAACCTTTGTCGTACCTTAACCTGTAACCTAAACTGTCCCCATCCCCTAACCCTAACCCTAACCCTAACCCTAAACCTTACCCGAAGCCTTACCATAACACGTCCCCTAATCCTAAACCGTACGCTAACACTTACCCGTACCCTAACACGTATGCTCACA
>NW_021697619.1:0-428 GCF_005190385.1 Monodon monoceros | reverse complement strand
TGTCGTACCTTAACCTGTAACCTAAACTGTCCCCATCCCCTAACCCTAACCCTAACCCTAACCCTAAACCTTACCCGAAGCCTTACCATAATACGTCCCCTAATCCTAAACCGTACGCTAACACTTACCCGTACCCTAACACGTATGCTCACATTAAATCGTTATCGTACCCTAACCTGTACCCTAAACCATCCCCGTCCCCATCCCTAACCCTAACCCTAACCTTAACCCTAACCTTTACCGAAAGCCTTACCCAAACCCGTCCCCTAATCCTAACCCGTACGCTAAAACTAACCCGTGCGCTAACACGTACGCTCACCCTAAACTGTTCTCGTACCCTAACCTGTGCCCTAAACCGTCCCCGTCCCCTAACTCTAACCCTAAACTTAGCCCTAACTCTAACCCTTACCCGAAGCCTTACCCTAACC
>NW_021697618.1:0-1325 GCF_005190385.1 Monodon monoceros | reverse complement strand
TCGCTGATGTGGCCCCACTGGTGTGAGGACACTCCTGCCTGGTTTCCATCCCCTTGGTGATGTGGGCGCTCTGGTTAGAGTCTGATCCTGTTTGGGTTCCTCACACTTCTGTGAGGTGGGCCCTCTGCTGTGAGGTAACTCCTGCCTGGCTTGCTCCCGTTGCCTTTGTGACGTCGGCCCTCTGGTGGCATTTGGAGCCTGCTGGTAGCCTCCTCTCCTCCGTGATGAGGGCCCTCTGGCGTCAGGCCATAACTGCTGGGTTCCCACATTTTCTGATTCGTGCTAAGTTGTGCGAGGACACTCCTGCAAGGTTCCCATCCCCATGGGGTCGCGGGCCTTCTGCTCTGAGGTCCCACTGGCTGGGTTTCTCACAGTTTCATGATGTGAGCCCTCTGCTGTGAGTTCACTGTGGCCTGGATCCCATAGACTTCGTGCTCTGGGCCACCTGCTGGGAGGTTCAAACTCCTGGATTCCTCACATTTTTTATTCTGTGGGCCCTGTATTGTTAGGCTACTCCTGCCTGCCTCACTCGGAGCACCTTGGAAATGTGGGTCCTCTGGTTTAGGCCACATGTGCTGGGTTCCTCACCTTTCTATAATGTGGCCACACTGGTGTGAGGACACTCCTGCCTTGTTCCGATCCCCTTGGTGATGTGGGCCCTCTGGTGAGAGTCTTATCCTGGCTGGGTTCCTCACCCTTCTGTGAGGTAGGCCCTCTGCTGTGAGGTCACTCCTGCCTGGCTGGCACACATCACCTTGGCGACGTGGGCCCTCAGTTGTGAGTTGGTGCCTGCTGGGAGTCTCCTCCCCTCGGTAATGAGGGCCCTCTGGCATCAGACCCTAACTCCTGGGCTCCCAAAATTTTCTGATGTGTGCCCTGTGGTGCGAATACACTGCTGCCAGGTTCCCAACCCCATGGGAATGTGGGCCTTCTGCTCTGAGGTCCCAATGGTACGTTGCTCAGTTTCATGATGAGGGCCCTCTTCTGTGAGTTCACTCCGGCATGGATCCCATAGCCTCGCTGCTCCTGGCCACCTGCGGGGAGGTTCCAACTGCGGGATTACTCACCTTTTTCCTTCTATGGGCCCACTGTTTTGAGACTCCTCCTGCCTGCCTCACTGCCAGCCCCTTGGTGATGTGTGTCCCCTGGTTTGAGGCCACGTGTGCTGGGTCCCTCACCTTTTGATGATGTGGCCCCACTGGTGTGAGGACACTCCTGCCTGGTTCCTATCCCCTTGGTGATGTGGGCCCTCTGGTGAGAGTCTGATCCTGGCTGGGTTCCTCACAGAAGTGTGAGGAACCCAGCCAGGATCAGACTCTCACCAG
>NW_021697617.1:0-2792 GCF_005190385.1 Monodon monoceros | reverse complement strand
TGTGTGTGTGTGTGTGTGTGTGTGTGTGTGTGTGTGTGTGTGTGTGTAATCGCTAGCTTTGCTTTTTTTTTGCTTGTCTTGCTCGTTTTTCACCTTTTTTCTCTGCACCCCCTTTTTTGTGTTCAACTGTTTTCTCTCAACCTCGAGGCCCCTCTTAGATATTTTTCATCCCGCCCTGAGATCACCGGTGAGCACCCTATCCTACTTCATTCACGGAGGCTCTTTACGCAGAGTTAGTGTTAGGTGTCTCTAAAGCTGTCTGTCTGAGAGCTAATAACACTGAAATTTTACTCTATGCAGAGCGCAGTGCACATAAATGAAATAGAAGGCATGGTTCCTGTCCATATTGCGGATAATAAAGAGAAAGTACCAGACTACGACTAAGAGTTGGTTGGCAATTAACTTACATTTTTACACCTAAATGATAAGCCATGTCCTTGGGTAGAAAAACTGGCAGTGGTCTAACAATCCAAACAGAGACAAACAAACGACTGTCAAACTGACACTGTATCCGAAAGCCTCTGTAAAGCTATTAGCATCGCATAAATAATTGTATTAGTCAATGACCTGCATTGGTAATTATTTTTATTTTGTTGCATAGGTTCTCTTTGCAGTTTTCTAAAATACTCTTGCAAGATTTCAAAGCATGATTTTATGCTAGCGTGATTTCATGTAACCCAAATCCCATAGCCTTGAGCTCCACAAAGTAGACACTGTATAGAAAAGCAGAATGAAAATTATAGTAACTATTATTGCCATAGTGATGACAATAGAGATCCTTGTGGGGAAGTCACCCTCATCCTCCTGGCCTGACAGGGCCTTTTCTCCATGCTTCAATGACAGCAGTTGCAAATACAAAATGATCCTGTCAGTGGCTGTCAGGGGAGAAGGAGAAAAAAATTCTTATGGACACCATCCATTGACTGTTATCTTTCTCAGTGCTTGACGGCCCATTAAAACTGACAGAAAGCTTTCAGAATTACCTTCCTTCATTATCTTGCTAGTCATAAATGTAAAGGCCATAATGAAAGTATCTCTTTCTGCTAGGCTCATCTTACTGCCTGCCTGCTTCTTTTTTTCCAGTGGCTTAAAAACTCCTCCAAGGGATTTTTCTCTACCCTCATCCCCATAGGACCTAGCTAGCTAACTGACATAAGGACGAAGGGGGCAGAAAGTATAAAAATGGAAACCCAGTGTGTTTTTTGTAGTTTTCAATAACTTAATCAGCATTTTCAGCAAAGCAAGCTTTGCCAGTGTCATTCTATTGAGAAAAGTGTCTTAAGGCAGAGTTAGTTAGGACCTGCTAAAGAGTAAATTTCAAAAAGTTAAAAAGAGGGCTTCCCTGGTGGCGCAGTGGTTAAGAGTCCGCCTGCCGATGCAGGGGACACGGGTTCGTGCCCCGGTCCGGGAAGATCCCACATGCCGTGGAGTGGCTGGGCCTGTGAGCCATAGCCGCTGAGCCTGCGCGTCCAGAGCCTGTGCTCCACAACGGGAGAGGCCCCAACAGTGAGAGGCCCGTGTACCGCAAAAAAAAAAAAAAAAAAAGTTAAAAAGATGATTATCATACAAAAATAGAAACACATGTGAAAGATTTTATTCAACACATTAATTTATGAGGGAACCAGTAAGATGTTAACAGGGTATTCAGAGTCCACAAACAGAGACATTCTGAAATAAGTCCACTAGGTTAGAGATAAAACTGGTTTATGCCCTACAGGACATTAAACTCTAGCCTTTAGAGTTATATATTTCTAAATGTTTCTCTCTTTTCATCTGCACATCTACTCTCTGTCTATCCCCATTCAACAGATGAGGTAACTGAGGCCCACAGAATTTAAATAACTAGGCCCAACGACAAGCAGTGGTGCTGAAATCCAAACCTAGAATGACCAACTCCACTGCCTACCTTCAACTATCACTTTTGCAGGTGGAAAATGTGAGGCAAGATAAAGGTACACAAGATGTCTCAGAAAAAAAAAAAATGTTATCAGCTAATGTTCTTAAACATAAATAAAAGAACTCAGAGAATAACCCTTTCATATAGAGTCATAGCATGTCAGAACTAGAAAGAACTTAAAAGCCCACCTTATTCCAACTCTCCCTTTTATAGAAGAAGAAATTGATGGCCCTCCAAGGATAATGACTTACCCAAACTCACCTGACTTGTTAGCAGCCAAGCAGGAATTAAAGTCAACACCTCTCCTTGCTCAATCTTTGCTGTCGCTAGTTCACCAAAATCCCCCCTATGCTGGAACTGTATGAAAAGAATCCCCTAATTTGGAATTCTGGGCATGAAAATAGAAGGCATTCTCTCTATAAAAGTTATTTTACCAGGTAGAGAAGACAGAATTAGGCAGAGGGAGGGAGGGGAGGGGAGGGAATATTTTGTCAAAAGTCTTCCTATTAGCATAAGACATCAATAATTGCTTCTATTTATTCATTGCTTACTGTAAACCAGGCCTGTGCTAAATGCTGTGGATATGTCTCAGTTAATTATTCCAACTGCTCTCCAAAATAGGAATTGATATCCCCATTTTACAAAGGAAAAGAATGATGCTCAAAAATGCTAAGCAAGTTGCTCAGTCACAAAATTTGTATCCAAACCAAAATTCCAACACAAGTCTTCCTGGATCCAAAGCCCCTGATCTTAACCATTAATACTATGCTTTCTCCAGAAGTATGAATTAGTTTCTCAGGAAGTAATTGTGAGGCACAGAGCGTCTGGCCCTGGTGAGGTACTAAAGATGTGTGTGTGTGTGTGTGTGTGTGTGTGTGTGTGTGTGTGTGTGTGT
>NW_021697616.1:0-1845 GCF_005190385.1 Monodon monoceros | reverse complement strand
GAATTTATTTAAATGAACTCCTCTAAGTTCATTTTGATGATAAATTCTCCCCCCAAAGGGGGGAATATGCATGTCTTTTTGAAAGACATACACGTGTGTAAAGTTGATAATCAGTATGTTGATGCTGGGTATGTCTATATGCTGTGTCTTTAGAAGGACAATCACCTGTGAATAACTCAGTCACATTTAGTTGCTACAATTTCAAATATTTATAAAGTAAAATACTCATTTGTATAAAACCTGATTTTGCTTATTCCCTACCCCATTTCCATGTCACACCTCTCACGCCATCACCACCAGTGAAGCCACTGCCTCTTCTCACTATTTTGTTGTCAGATCCTCCCTACTCAGCTTGGATGTCACAGTAAGTTGCTATAATTTCTCTTTTGCAGGCATTCTTAGCCCCTCATCTCTTTCTCCTGTTAAATTCCTGAGAGAAAGCAAACGTTGGCAGAATGCCTCAATCCCTCCTCTGCCTGGGAACACGGCAATATGGTACCCGCGTCTCACTCGAGTTCATGACCTCAGATTGCAAACGGATACTGTCACATCAAGCGAACTGTCCATACTTCCTTACCGTGTCTTTTGCTTTTTCTGAACCTCTGTTTGACAACTTCTGTCTCTTCCTAAGTGTTGAATCTATAGCCGCCTTCCTCGCTCTGCTGCTGGTCTTCCTTTACGCGTCATTGAGAAAAATGGAAACGTCCTCTTCCTCTTTTCTGTTTGCTAACCAGCGCATCAGCCGAGTGCACACCCCTCCTTCCGCTTCTCCACCTCTGTTTCCTAACCAGCGCATCAGCCGTGCGTGCCCCTCCTTCCGCTTCTCCACCTCCTTCCCCAGGACAGGGAACCGCTGTCTCCGCTCCTGTCAGAGACCTGCCCTCACCTGAGAGCTGTGACCTCGCTTCTCAGAGCCTGGCTCCTGCTGGGACCTCTTCTCTCCCCTGCACCATCACTACAGCTATTTTTATTATTTAAGTTCTTTCATCATAAAACCACGTTTTCTCCTGATGAAAACATCTGTGCTTGCCTCCTTGTGCACGTGGTTTCCAGCTGTCCCCTCATCTCTCCGCTCCACTGAGTAGAGGCACGAGATCGCCTGTGTTTACCCAGAGGACTTGCTGAGCTGCTGTCTTCTTTTTCTCCGCACGCGCTCCCCACCGCGACCCTCCCTGGTCAGGCTCTGGCCTCATGTCCGTGTCCTCACATCCAGCACTTGCTTCTCTGTTTATTCCTCACCCAGATGCTTTTCAGTATTTGACACCGTTCACCGTGTTTTCCATCTTGAACTCTTTTTCTCTCCCTTGAGCTTCTATCCAAACAAAAATTCAGTTTTTCCTTCTATACCGTATTCCCCATGAACTCCCTTTCTTTTCTTTTCCCTCGTTTGTCTTCCTTTTCTTCTTGTCTTTAAAATGTTGCAGCCCTGGCTCCCAGGCACTTGAACCTTGGCCATCTACCTGCTCTGTCTGTGATCTCAACTCTTTCACGGCTTAAATACACCTATAGGTCATGACTCTCAAATATATTCCTAAGTCCTGACTCGTCTCCGTATAACTCAGGCCGGTATGTCAGGCTGTGCCTTTGACTTTTCCAGTTGGGTGTTAAATAAGCATTTCAAACTCAACATGCCCCCAGTAGAGCTCCCACAACCATGCCCCTGAGCTTCTGCTGGTGAGTTGTGATTCTCTGTATCTGCCTGTTCTCTCTTTGGGGGCAGCCGTGTGCCGTTTGACCTCACCTGTCTGACGGATCTAATAAGAGTTTTGATTTTCAGTAGGTTTAGTTTTTTCTTGTTGTAGGTGCCATGACTTTCCAACTCCTTAAATGCCTGACTGGAAATTG
>NW_021697615.1:0-1889 GCF_005190385.1 Monodon monoceros | reverse complement strand
TCCTGGGCCCCGTCCTCTGAGAGTGACCTGGGTAGATATCAGGTCGACAGTGTTTTTAAGAAGTTCCTCCAATGATTCTATCGCTGGCCCCACAGAGAGGCGCTCAGGGAAAACACTGAGATTGTTTGCAATTTCGTCATCATCTCTCTGGGTTAACAAGAGCCTTGGTCTCATTTCTGGAAGAAGGAAAGAATTCAAGAACCGTTTTCTTTGCACGTGCACTATGCCCGATATTCAAGCACAATGTTGCAAAAAGTAAGATGACTTTATTTGCATGTCCCGTGACACATCAGACATGGTTTCAGGAATCAGTTTGCAACAGCACGGAAATCATGGACCAGCTTAAACTGGCTTTGCCTCCTTAAATAGGTTGTTGATTAATCAAATTGAAACAGCACCAGCTTCACCTGGTTTCGCCTCATTTAATAGGTCGTTGATTCATCAATACCCGAGTTATTTTACAGAGACAGCACTGCACATACTCAGGATGGGAACCCATGTTTCTAGGGTGACCTCGGAACCAAGAATCTTCAGTCTACACAACTTAAGGACTAGAAATGTTACCACTGGAGCCCTTTACGAAGAGAGAACTCCTTCAATAAGGAAAATCTGGCCTCCAGCTGCAGGAGTAGCTCATATGGCCTGATTGGAGACTAGCCAATCAGCTTCCAAGCTTGAAACTCCCTGACCCCTTAAAGTTCACTCCGGACGCTGAATCGTGGAGACGCATTTGCGAGTGGAGACCTGCTGCTGGTTGACCTGACGGTGAAGCTCTTCGTCTTCTGGGAAGGCTAGTGCCATAGCGTTGGCTTCTATGCACGTCGGGCGGTGAGCCTTTGCTCGGTGACACATGTTGGGGGCGCTTGTCACATGCTGAGTCACCTAAAGATACTGCATCTCGGTCAGTGTGCCCACCACCAGCCCCACCGGCCGGGTGAGAGGTCTGAGACGTGTGTCCAGGAGGGATGACGAGGCGCTGGCGCCATTTTTCACGATGCTGTTGAGTAGGATCCTGTACCGTCAGTGGGATGCAAAGGTAAGAGTGCGGGTGCCTGTAGGTGTGCAGCCTGGACTGGATTTCCACGTGCTTTCCACAGAGGCACGTTCAATCCCGTTCAGCCTCACGGCGGGAAGGGAGGCTTACACTCCCCCTAGTTCAAATAGGGTCACCCGGGGGAAAAGAAAGAACGATTAAGACTCCAACAGCAGTTTCCACGAATTGTTGCTAAACTTGCATGTGGTGGAGCTGGATGGAATATGACAACCCCAAAGACTCCTGCACCCCACCTGCCCATCATTGTTTTGTGCCCCATCTTTTCCATCCAGCCCAGGCTGTGGTCACCCATGGACTTGGTCAGACAGCCGTGGGAGAGAAATGGGCTGAATTCTTAATGAGTTGGACCATTGTCAAAGCAAGGTGGGGAATCCAGGCTAAATACCATCTGGAAATGAAGATGCATTTTTCTAATTACTGGAATGTATGTCTGTAGATGTATCAGTTTGAGGGGAAATTGTGATGTTTTTAGCTCACTTTGCCTTTTGTGCTGTTTTTGGAAATGTATAAAAATACTGAATCGAGTTCACCTGAAGCTAATAGACTATACAGCAACTATAGTTCAATTAGAAAACCCTGTAGCTTTTAGAAACCTAAAGGTAACTGATGAAGACCTGAAACTTTCCCAAGACAGTGAGAGTATAATCCCAGCAGAGCAGCTGGACTTCACACTTCCCTGGTGCCTGTATCATAATGTTATATGGGGCCTTTGGCTGCGTGTGTTAAACATTTCCCAAACGACTGGTCCCATCTGCCCTTCCTGACCCTCCCCCCCGCCGAAAATCCATTCTGGTTGAGTATCTGGTGAAAATCTGGCTTTGAAGCAAGGCACTGC
>NW_021697614.1:0-1137 GCF_005190385.1 Monodon monoceros | reverse complement strand
TTATATGTCTCTGTAAGAGAATCAAGCATGTGTACAGCGGCATAAACACAGCAGTGAAAATCCGATAAATCCCACTATCAAATTAAATTACAATAACAAAACACAATGACAGTGAAATAGAGAGCAACTCTTAAATCATTCATTGAGGGCTTGTTATGCAACCTGGATTTACCACATCTACACCCAGAGCTGTGTGAGACATAAGGCTGCACACTTCGGACTTATAGCATTGGTGAAGTTCGGTGAACAAATGCAGACCCTTTGAAGTCATACTGCATGGTACCCATTCCATGGGTCCCATCTCTCCAGGTTTAAGGAATTCTTCCTTCAGCTAAAACATTCATGGGAAACACAGAGTATGGTCCACCGTGTGAATGGGAAACGATTTTAAATGCCTCTCAGGTTTCGCCTCTGGTACTCGGGTTCACCATTCCAGACGCTTTACTAACTCTCTGCCCACTTGGAGAGTCAGTGCCTTTAACCTCGTGTTTGGCACAGATTGCAATTTCTGCGCAAGATGAACAGGAATAGGGAGAACCAATGAGAGACTAGCTGTAGGTGTCTGCACGGGCAAATGGAACGCTCATTTTCCATCAGAAAGAGGAATTAACCAAAGGCTCAGTGTGCCGTGCCGAAACCAGATTAGGGCCTGAAGCAATCCTGTGGTTTTGCGACCAGCTCACAAGAAATCGAGTTGAAGAAAGGAGCTCAGGGACAGTGTAATTAACAAACCTGCAAAGTTATAAATGACAGGTATCATACAAAAATATATTGAGGTAAGGCTGCGTAGAGGACTTGAAAGCGGGGCAGAATTCCAGGAATATGATTTCAAGAGGTAGACGGGATGTGCTCTGAAAGCATAGGAAAAGAGGCAGATCCTCGACAATGATGCACTTGTTCAAAAAGTGCATATGCGTTTTTGCCAGGGCCCTCATTAGAGAGTGTAGGAGCCCCTCAGCATGATTCAGTGGCCAACAGAGGGCCCACATCGCAAGGCGATGTGAGCCAGCCAGGCAGGAGTGACCTCACATCAGAGGGCCCACCTCACAGAAGGGTAAGGAACCCAGCCAGGATCAGACTCTCACCAGAGTGCCCACATCAGCAAGGGGCTGTGAAACAGGCAGGAGTGTGATCACA
>NW_021697613.1:0-1086 GCF_005190385.1 Monodon monoceros | reverse complement strand
TGGAGGTGCGAGCACCCATCACTGCCTTCTTCCGATGGCCTCGCCTGAAGATGGAGATAAGGACCCCCAGAAAGGAGATCAGGGTCTGCGGGATGGTAGAATGGTGTCTCAGAGACTCTGTGGCAAAGCGCAGATGCAGAGTCACTGGACACTTGTGGGCTGGCCTGCGAGTGGATAGCCGGCCATAGACAGCTGGGTGACCCGGGCCGGCCACGGGAAGTCGGTGGGCGCGGGGAGCGGGCCGGGGGCAGCTGAACCCTCCTGGCAGGTGCTGGTCCCCCAGTGCCCGGGGCGGGGGTGAGGGGCAGGGCCTACCTAAGTAATTGCCCCTAGAGAACTTGGGTGAGGTTGGTCCTTGGTTAGAGAGCTGGGCTCCGAGCACTCTCCTTCAGCTGCCAACTCGGCCAAAAGCGGAGTGCGCTCTCTTTGGCCTGTTGCTGGGATGCTGCTCTGGAACCTGTGAGCGAACAATGGGCGTGCGTTGGCGGGGCGCAAAAGTTTAGGGAGGGGTGGCGCGTGCGCAGAGTACACGTCAGGCCCTGGGGCGCACAGGTGAGGATGCGCGCCCCTGGACCGTCTAGCGCTTCTGAATCTCCCCGGGGGTCTGAGGGCTGGAGGTGTTTGCCTTGAGGGTGATGAGCTTCTTGGCAGGGCAGCTGCCCCTTCTCCCCCGGCCGGCTCTAACTGTACAGGATGGGTCCCCGGCCACCAGAGCAGGAAAGCTGGAGAGCAGGGTACCTGGTTCAGCAGCCGCCGCCCGAGGTGGCAGATTTGGCGTCAGCGCCTGTGCGTCCGCCTGCCCTCCCACCTGGTAACATTGGAGGAGAGAGCCGCTAAGAACAGAAGTGCAAAAAAAAGAAAAAAACCCAGAAGTGCCCAAGCCAACCAGACCCTGCTGGGGTGACAACTGAAGGGGCAGGCAGGGCGGGCTGGGAGGGACATATATACCAGGTCCAAACCCAGAAAGATCTGAAATGCACGAGTCAGAATAAAAGTCCAGAATCATCCTTGGGCTTTGGGCTGAGCTGGAAGTATAGCCAACTCTTCAAGGTCTCCAGCTCCACCTGCACTTTCTGCCTGGCTGGG
>NW_021697612.1:0-1399 GCF_005190385.1 Monodon monoceros | reverse complement strand
CACTGCTTCTAAAAGAGCCAGAATCACATCTTTATGTTTTATGGGGGGAATTTCTAGTGGTTAACATTCCTCTTTCTTTCCAAATGGCAGCCTGAGCCTGTAGCACATGGAACCCATAATTAGAGTCAGTAAAAATATTTAATTTCTTATCTTTCCCTAATTGCAAAGCTCTCATTAACGCAATTAGTTCAGATTTCTAGGCTGACATCTGGGGTGGCAGGGCCTTGGCTTCTATAACTTCATCTAGACCAACTATGGCATACCCCGCCTTTCGGGTTCCCATTTCTACAAAACTGCTCCCATCAGTAAACCATTCGACCTCAGGGCTGTCAAGAGGCTCATCTAGAAGATCAGACCTGCTGGAGTAAGTTTGTTCTATGGTCTCAATACACGGATGCACTGAGTCTCCACTCTCGACTGCTGGAAACAGAGTTGCCGGGTTCAGGGTTTGGCATACCTTTAAGGGAATGTCAGGGGTACCCATTAGGAGGGCCTGATATCTTGTTAACCTTGCTCCAGTCAACCAGTGATGTCCTTTGACTTCCGACACAGATTATACCTGATGAGGGGTTAACATCTAAGCGTTGTCCCAGGGTGAGCTTGGAAGCCTCACAAACCAACAGGGCTGTGGCTGCTACTGCCCACAGGCAGCTTGGCCATGCCAGGGCCAATGAGTCAGAAGACGGTGGAGTAGAAGGACACAGAGTTTGCATCTTATCACAACTAGGCCACCTACAAGGCATTGGTGGGGGACCTCGGACACCTAAAGGGATGGAAGGAATTCCAGCATGACTGGCTAGGATGTGGAGGGGAAGAAGTGGGGCAGGACAGGTTGAGGCGTGATGGGACCAGGCACTCCTCCCTGTGGGGCAGCAGTGGGGAGGAGAGGGGTTCCCACACACGGAGGGGCCCAACCACGATGTGGGGATCGGTGGGGATGGAGAGAGAACTTTGGAGGATCGGGAGATCAGAGGGGAACACAGCTAGCATCTTCCCAACAAGCTTGGGCCTAGCAAACCTGCTGGGGTCCTGGGCCTGAACCTCAGGCCTCTGGGGCACCCCCCAGCCATGAGAGTGTTGAGCCTGAGCCCTGCCCACTCCACCCCACCCCCACAACACCACCAAGGACTTTTATGACTTTTTTTTCTAATTTTATTTAATTTTTATTCTTTTTAAATTTTATTTTATTCTCTTATTCTTTGTTATTGTTCTGCTCCTCTTTGTTAGTTGCTTTGAAAAGTAAGCCACTGGTCTCTGATCTGGTCCCAACTTTTGGGTGAGATTCCTAGTGCTGTCCCTGATGTCTCACGAACATATAGGGTAAAGGGCTGGTCCAAATTTGGAAGCCCCAGTGCTGGAAGTCTATTCAACTCAGTCTTTAGAGTCTCAAAGGGCTGAC
>NW_021697611.1:0-10199 GCF_005190385.1 Monodon monoceros | reverse complement strand
TGGTTCAGCCACTATAGAGAACAGTATGGAGGTTCCTTAAAAAACTACAAATACAACTACCATATGACCCAGCAATCCCACTACTGGGCATATACCCTGAGAAAACCAAAATTCAAAAAGAGTCATGTACCAAAATGTTCATTGCAGCTCTATTTACAATAGCCCGGAGATGGAAACAACCTAAGTGCACATCATCGGATGAATGGATAAAGAAGATGTGGCACATATATACAATGGAATATTACTCAGCCATAAAAAGAAATGAAATTGAGCTATTTGTAATGAGGTGGATAGACCTAAAGTCTGTCATACAGAGTGAAGTAAGTCAGAAAGAAAAAGACAAATACCGTATGCTAACACATATATATGGAATTTAAGAAAAAAAAAATGTCATGAAGAACCTAGGGGTAAGACAGGAATAAAGACACAGACCTACTGGAGAATGGACTTGAGGATATGGGGAGGGGGAAGGGTGAGCTGTGACAGGGCAAGAGAGAGTCATGGACATATACACACTAACAAACGTAGTAAAGTAGATAGCTGGTGGGAAGCAGCCGCGTGGCACAGGGATATTGGCTCGGTGCTTTGTGACGCCCTAGAGGGGTGGGATAGGGAGGGTGGGAGGAAGGGAGACGCAAGAGGGAAGACATATGGGAACATGTGTATATGTATGACTGATTCACTTTGTTATAAAGCAGAAACTAACACACTATTGTAAAGCAATTATACCCCAATAAAGATGTTTAAAAAAAAAAAATTTGCATTCCAGAGAATGCTTTCCTATCTTCCATTCTTCTTGCTTCTTTAGAACTTTCCTAAGTGTCTTCTGTTCTTTCTTTGGAGATTGCAACATTTCTGTCTTTGCAACATGTAATTCAATTAAAAAAAATATTTGTTAAAATAAGATCTTGAATATAACCATAACATACATAATACATAAAAGTGTTTTGCTTTCAACCAGAGATGGGAGGACTAATGTGCCTCACCCAGCCTCCCCTTTTATTACAAGTGCAGAAACCATAAGTTTTAAAATCTTGGAGAGGGGTACCTGCAAAGAAGTATGTACTTATTTTATTAATCAAAATGAAAGAAGGAAGAAGTATAAACAGTTTGAAAATAACAACGATGCCAAGTGTGGACTTTTCACCCTATTTTCCCCCTGCATCTCAATTGCTTGGAGGTATCCTAAATCTTGTATCTGTTGAAAATTCCTCATGTTGTGAAGAATTGTATTATCCTCATTGAACGCATTATTCAGATTTGCTGCCCCTTTCCTTCATTTTTAAAGACCACTTCTCAGGCTTCCCTGGTGGCGCAGTGGTTGTGAGTCTGCCTGCCGATGCAGGGGACACGGGTTCGTGCCCCGGTCTGGGAGTATCCCACATGCCGCAGAGCGGCTGGGCCCGTGAGCCATGGCTGCTGAGCCTGCGTGTCCGGAGCCTGTGCTCTGCAACAGGAGAGGCCACAACAGTGAGAGGCCCGCGTACCGCAAAAAAAAAAAAAAAAGACCACTTCTCATTTTCCATTAGCTCTAACAAAACTATTCATTCATTGTGCTTGCTTCGGCCGCACGCGTAGTCAAACTCAACGATTCGCTGAGTCATTACTGAGCATCAATTTCAAAGTCAGTGGAAGTTACTGAAGATGAATCAGATAAAAGTCTTGCTTTCAAGGGTCTTGTAATAGAGTAGACAAGGCATATGCCCAATATAGCTTTACTTTGAAATAAAAAGTGATAACTGCCGAAAGATAAAGTGGCATGGGAATTTAGAATGAAAAAAATTACTATCAGCTGAAATATTAAGAAAAGGATTATAGGAGACATGAAATTTGAAAAAAAGCCTTGAGAGATGAATGGTCTGAACACATAGATATATGAGTGAGGCTCAAGAGAACTATATTTGGAGGAAAAGTAATATTGCAGCGCTTAATTCAACTGTGACAAGAGGTGACTGAAAATACTGATAGATACAATTATAAAAGGATATTGGGACCAAAATGTAAAGGGCACAATACCTGGATCTTGGGTCTCATTCTGCTTTATCTCTCATGGCTCTTTCTACATGATTTTTTTAAACATCAAATATTTTATAGGAAGTCTGTATACTGGATTAATGTTCTATTAAAGAAAATCTTGGTTACCTATTCTGCTTTAAATATTTGCTGATATGGACAAATTTTGGCATGCCAAATTGAAGAGTAATCTGATATACCTTCATAAGTTAGAGAATAAGTGGAAATTTATCACCTACATATAATCAATAAGGAAATATTATTTAAAAACTTGGCCAAAGGTAACACAAATGACATTTTAGAATGAAATTGAATAGGCAATATTACTGGAAATGAGCCAAGCTTTATGTGTAATATTTTGAAAAAAGTAAAAAGAAAACTTATCAAATTTGTTTAAAAAGGATATGCAAGCTTGTGGTTTTAAAATATACTTGTATATCTAATGAAAGGGTCGGCAAGAAAATCTATTGTTCCCAGAGATGAAGGCAGGGGTTCGAAGTATTGCAATTATATTGACACAGTTGTCTACAAAATATGGAATTCAAAATTGTAAAATTACTTATTAGAGAAATGCAAATTCAAACTACAATGAGGCATCACCTCACACAGGTCAGAATGGCCATCATCAGAAAATCTACAAACAATAAATGCTGGAGAGGGTGTGGAGAAAAGGGAAGCCTTCTGCACTGTCGATGGGAATGTAAATTGATACAGCCACTATGGAGAACAGTATGGAAAGTTCCTTACAAAACTAAAAATAGAACTACTATGTGACCCAGCAATCCCACTACTGGGTGTAAACCCTGAGAAAACCATAATTCAAAAAGACACATGTACCACAATGTTAACTGCAGCACTATTTACAATAGCCAGGACATGGAAGCAACCTAAGTGTCCATTGACAGATGAATGGATAAAGATGTGGCACATATATATATAATGGAATATTACTTAGCCATAAAAAGAAATGAAATTGGGTAATTTGTAGAGATGTGGATGGACCTAGAGACTGTCATACAGAGTGAAGTAAGTCAGAAAGAGAAAAACAAATATCGTATGTTAACGCATATATATGGAATCTAGAAAAATGGTACAGATGAACCAATTTGCAGGACAGGAATAGAAAGGCAGATGTAGAGAACAGTTGTGTGGATGGTAGGGAAAGGGGAGGGTGGGATGAATTGGGAGATTAGGTTTGACGTAAATACACTACCATGTGTAAAATAGATAGCTAGTAGGAACCTGCTGTATAGCACAGGGAGCTCAGCTTGGTGCTGTGTGATGGCCTAGTTGGGTGGGATGGTGGTGGGGAGGGAGGTCCAAGAGGGAGGGGATGTGCGTATGTGTATGGCTCATTCACTTCACTGTGCAGCAGAAGCTAACACAACATTGTAAAGCAATTATACTGCAATTTAAAAAAATTGTAAAATTACTTAACACCAAAACATGTCTGTAGCAGTTCACACACTTGAGTTTTACCTTTATGACTATGCACTGATTGTAACGTAATATTAAAACCTTAAAAAATAAAACTCTGGCACTTCAGCTTTGTAGGTCCCTTAAGTACATTGTCAGTTGTCCAATCGGATCATTTATTTGAACTACTTTTGGTCTTCCAAAAGCCTTTTGATGGTTCCCCTAGGATCCTTCTTTCTTCTTTTGTATTCAAATTGGGTAGAAACTACGTAACTTGAGATTTATCCTCTTAAAAAAATCTTAAATGTACTGTACAGTATTAACTGTAACCACAATGTTGTACAGCAGATCTCTTAAGATTTTTTTCATCTTGCAAGACTAAAACATGCACGATTGAACAATTACTCCCCATTTCCCCCTCCCCCTAACCCCTGGAAACCATCATTCTACGTTCTGTTTCTGAGTTTGACTACTGTAAATACCTCATACAAGTGGAACCATATGGGGACTCCCTGGTGGCACAGTGGATAAGACTCTGCAGTCCCAATGCAGGGGGCCTGGGTCTGATCCCTGGTCAGGGAGCTAGATCCCACATGCATGCCACAACTAAGAAGCCTGCGAGCCACAAAAAAGGAGTCCACCTGCTGCAACTAAGGAGCCCTGCAGCCACAACAAAGGAGCCCATGTGCTGCAACTAAGACCTGGTGCAACCAAATAAATTAAATAAATAAATATTTTTAAAAAGTGGAACTGTAGTATTTGTCCGTGTGTGTTTGTCTTGTCTCGCTTAGCATAATTTCCTCAAGATTTGTCTATGTTGTAGCACGTGACAGGACTGCTTTCTTTTCTGTGGCTGAATAACATCCCATTGTATGTATATACCACACTTTCTGTCTATCATCCTTCTTTCTTACTGCCACATGATATCCTCACAATTCATTCCCATTACTAGAGGTAGCTTGGGTAAAACCTCTTCTCCTCAGAGCCTAAAGAACTAACTAATATGTTTTTCACCTGTCATCTGATTTAATGTTCCCCATAGACCTATGTGATATTTTATCTCCATTTTAAACTTAGAAAGTGAGGCTAAGAATCTTAACCTAAGTCACAAAACTAGAGAGTGGCACAGACTGGATTCAAACCTAGAAATGTGTGACCACAGAGGCCATGCTATTGTGCTGCCTTCCAGACTTAAAATGCCAACAGGTGGGAATGTAAATTGGTGTAGCCACTATGGAGAACAGTATGGAGGTTCCTTAAAAAACTAAAAATAGAGCTATCATATGACCCAGCAATCCCACTCCTGTGTATATAACCGGAAAAAACTATAATTCGAAAAGATACATGCACTCCAGTGTTCATAGCAGCACTGTTTACAATAGCCAAGACATGGAAACAACCTAAGTGTCCATCGACAGATGAATGGATAATGAAGATGTGGTACATATATACAATGGAATATTACTCAGCCATAAAAAAGAATGAAATAATGCCATTTGCGGCAACATGGATGGACCTAGAGATTATCATACTCAGTGAACTAAGTCAGACAGAGAAAGACAAATTGATATTACTTATATGTGGAATCTAAGAAAAAGATACAAATCAACTTATTTACAAAACAGAAACAGACTCACAGACATAGAAAACAAACTTATGGTTCCCAAAGGGGAAAGGGGGTGAGAGAGGGACAAATTAGGAGTTTGGGATTAGCAGATACAAAGTACTATGTATAAAATAGAACAAGGTCCTACTATATAGCACAGGGAACTATTATATTCAATACCCTGTAATAAACAGTAATGAAAAGAATATGAAAAAGAATATGTTTATACATGTATAACTGAATCACTTTGCTGTATACCAGAAATTAATACAATGTTGTTAATCAGCTATACTTCAATAAAAAATTTTTTTAATGCCAGCAGGCTGTGATCTCACACTTCTAACTGAAAATAATAGTGTAATATTTTTCATAATACTTTCATATCTTTAGCCAATTGGATAATAAGACTGTTTTACTTGTTCCTATGTGGGATATAAATGAAAAAGGTAATAACATTCTCATTTACAGATGAGGAACCCTAAGATTCCACCCAATTTGGAGACTGTATAAAGTAAACTACTGCAGAGCAAAAGACACATGCTTTAGAGCAAACCTGCTTCACGTAACAGGTATATGAACTTCTGCACCTCTTTAGTAGAGAAGGAGAAATAATGACATTGATCTCACAGAATAATGGGAGGATTAAAGTTAAATGAAATCTAGCCCAATAATGGGCAAATAAAAGGTGTTCAATAAATGACTGTTCTCTTCCTCTTCCATTCCAGATCCCACCCACCAATTCTTTTTAAGAATGAAATCACACTGTCCTTAATAGCCACAAAACTCTTCAAGGTCAAACTATAATGTGAAATGCATGAAGTATGATTCATCATATAGGATTTCCTTAGATTTAAAGAATGTCATTTTATCCAGGACTACTCATGTCTATTTATGCTTACTTGCTAATTTATTTCCACCCCACCTTCTTCTAAAAAGTATTTGAGGCAGACAACTCAACTCCTAAATCAAATTTCCTAGATATAAACAGTGACATAAACACGAAAGAGCTCATTCTTTCTGAGATCTTCCAAGGAAACAATTGCCTATAGAAAAGGAAAGACATGTTAAGGCACAAAGATCTGAAAGCCACATACATTTAGAATTGAGTACTGACTTTATCATCAAAAAAGCTACATTCTAAAAATCTGCCCTCTCTGAGCCCTAATTTCCACATTGGTGAAATGAGAAAGTGGGATTAGTTGATCCTTCATTTTCTTCCCAATTTTATGATGTAATGACATTATGGAAGAAGAGCATCAATCATGGAGTCTGCCCACTAACTTAAAATTGAAGTGCGGGAGAGTGCCAGCTGCTACAAAGAGCCTTCCCTGTCCGCCTGGCTTCAGGAAACACTCCCTCCTCTAACCTCCTCTAGCATATATATATTGACTTGATCACCCATTTGACACATTATTTTAAGGATTAAATTATGACTTGCTTTTGTTTTCATAGCTGTATAGCTAACAGAACAGAGACAGTACCTTATACATTTTCATAACCACAATACATGATAAAGTATCAAAAGACAGTGACTGCCTGCTGATAAGGGAAACTTTTCATTCGCCCAAAATTTAAATTCCTTAATTCGTTTACAATTATGAATACTCCCTGGTCCATGCAGAACATTTTCTGTCATTAACATTGGTCTAAGACATTATAAACCACTTTCACCTTAATTATTACATTTGTTGCCTCCAATAACCTCAAATCTTGCACAGTTTTGTCTGATCTACATTTCTACAACATTTTACAAGCAGGGAAGCACGACAAGTAAAGAACAATACAGATTAGGTTATGGGTCCTAAATCCACCATTACCAGCCATGAAAACCAGAAAATTACTTAAAATTTCTGACACTTGGTTGAGATTAAACTATTTCATAGAATTATTGTGAGGATTAATTAGAAAATATTTGAAAATTCCTAGGATTTAGTAGGTACTTAATAAATGGTAACTATTAGTTCCATAAAAAATTAAGGTATTGGGAAGGAAAACATAAAACTATCTTTGTGCACAGATGACATGATCGTGTATGTAGAAAATCCAAAACAATCATAAAAAGACTCCCAGAATTAATAAGCGATTATGGCAAGGTTGCAAGATACAAGGTTAATATACAAAATAAATCACTTTTCTATATTCTAGCAATGAAAAATTGAATTTAAAATTAAAAACACAGGGCAGCATGTGCTCTAGAGCATAAGCTTGTGCCTCTCCATTCTTCAATCAAAGAATGAAGCTTTCCTTTGCTTCTGAACTGAGCTCAGTTTTGTTCTATTGTCCTGAGAGACACTGGGCAGGAGGACTGTTGTTAGGGACTGACTCCAGAGGGTGGTAACAAAACCAGCCATGTGGCTGACAGGGTCTCAGTGCTCCAGCAGGGGGTCAGGTCTGAGCCTCTCAGGTGGGAGAGCCAAGTTCAGGACACTGGACCACCAGACACCTCCCGGCCCCACGTAATATCAGTTGGCGAGAGCTCTCCCAGAGATCTCCATCTCAACACAAAGACCCAGATCCACTCAAGGACCATCAAGGTGTGGTGCCGGACATCCCATGCCAAATAACTAGCAAGACAGGAACACAACCCCACCCATTAGAGGAGAGGTTGCCTAAAATCATACTAAGTTCACAGACACCCCAAAACACACCACTGGACGCGGTCCTGCCCACCAGAAAGACAAGATCCAGCCTCATCCACCAGAACACAGGCACCAGTCTCCTCAAGCAGGAAGCCTACACAACCCACTGAACCAACTTTACCCACTGGGGGCAGACACCAAAAACAAGGGGAATTACAAACCTTCAGCCTGAGAAAAGGAGACCCCAAACACAGTAAGTTAAGCAAAATGAGAAGACAGAGAAACACACAGCAGATGAAGGAGCAAGGTAAAAACCCATCAGACCAAACAAATGAAGGGGAAATAGGCAGTCTACCTGAAAAAGAATTCAGAGCAATGATAGTAAAGATGATCCAAAATGTTGGAAATAGAATGGAGAAATTACCAGAAACGTTTAACAAGGACACAGAAGAACTAAAGAGCAAACAGACAATGATGAACAACACAATAAATGATATTAAAAATTCTTTAGAAGGAATCAATAGCAGAATAACTGAGATAGAAGAACGGAGAAGTGACCTAGATGATAAAAGAGTGGAAATAACTACCAGAGAGCAGAATAAAGAAATAAGACTGAAAAGAATTGAGGACAATCTCAGAGACTTCTGGGACAACATTAAATGTGCCAACGTTCGAATTATAGGGGCCCCAGAAGAAGAAGAGAAAACGAAAGGGGCTGAGAAAATATTTGAAGAGATTATAGTTGAAAACTTCCCTAATATGGGAAAGGAAATAGTCAGACAAGTGCAGGAAGTGCACAGAGTCCCATACAGGATAAATCCAAGGAGAAATACGCCAAGACACATATTAAGCAAACTATCAAAAATTAAATACAAAGAAAAAATATTAAAAGAGGTTGAGGGAAAAGCAACATATAACATACAAGGGAATCCCCATAAGGTAAACAGCTGATCTTTCAGCAGAAACTGCAAGCCAGAAGGGAGTGGCAGGACATATTTAAAGTGATGAAAGGGAAAAACCTACAACCAAGATTACTCTGCCCAGCCAGGATCTCATTCAGATTCGACAGAGAAATTAAAAATTTTACACAGAAGCAAAAGTTAAGAGAATTCAGCACCAACAAACCAGCTTTACAACAAATGCTAAAGGGACTTCTCTAGGCAGGAAACACAAGAGAAGGAAAAGACCTACAATAACAAACCCAAAACAATTAAGAAAAAGGTAATAGGAACATACATATCGATAACTACCTTAAATGTAAATGGATTAAATGCTCCAACCAAAAGACATAGACTGGCTGAATGGTTACAAAAACAAGAGCCATACATATGCTGTCTACAAGAGACCCACTTCAAACCTAGGGACACATACAGACTGAAAGTGAGGGGATGGAAAATGATATTCCATGCAAATGGAAATCAAAAGAAAGCTGGAGTAGCAATTCCCATATCAGACAAAATAGACTTTACAATAAAGACTATTACAAGAGACAAAGAAGGACACTACATAATGATCAAGGGATCGATCCAAGAAGAAGATATAACAATTGTAAATATTTATGCACCCAACATAGGAGCACCTCAATACCTAAGGCAAATGCTAACAGCCATAAAAGGGGAAATTGACACTAACACAATAATAGTAGGGGATGTTAACACCCCACTTTCACCAATGGACAGATCATCCACAATGAAAATAAATAAGGAAACACAAGCTTTCAGACACATTAAACAAGATGGAATTAATTGACATGTATAGGACATTCCATCCGAAACAACAGAATACACTTTCTTCTCAAGTGCTCATGCAGCATTCTCCAGGATAGACCATATCTTGGGTCACAAATCAAGCCTTGATAAATTTAAGAAAATTGAAATCGTATCAAGTATCTTTTCTGACCACAATGCCATGAGACTAGATATCAATTATAGGAAAAAAATCTGTAAAAAATACAGAAACCTGGATGATAAAAAATATACTACTTAATAACCAAGAGATCACTGAAGAAATCAAAGAGGAAATCAAAAAATACCTAGAAACAAATGACAATGAAAATATGACAACCCAAAACCTATGGGATGCAGCAAAAGCAGTTCTAAGAAGGAAGTATAGGGCAATACAATCCTACTTCAAGGAACAAGAAACATCTCAAATAAACAAATTAACCTTACACCTAAATCAGTTAGTGAAAGAAGAACAAAGAAAACCCAAAGTTAGCAGAAGGAAAGATATCATAAAGATCAGATGAGATAATAAATGAAAGAAATGAAGGAAACAATAGCAAAGATCAGTAAAACTAAAAGGTGGTTCTTTGAGAAGATAAACAAAATTGATAAAGCACTAGCCAGACTCATGAAGAAAAAAAGAGATAAGGCTCGAATCAACAGAATTAGAAATGAAAAAGGAAAAGTAACAAGTGACACTGCAGAAATACAAAGGATCATGAGGGATTATTACAAGCAACTATATGCCACTAAAATGGACAACCTGGAAGAAATGGACAAATTCTTAGAAAAGCATAACCTTCCAAGACTGAACCAGGAAGAAATAGAAACTATAAACAGACCAGTCACAAGCACTGAAAT